>NW_026463424.1:0-67654 GCF_021730395.1 Mercenaria mercenaria
GATCTACTGCCGTATCTTGTAATACCTGTATATACTCGTAAAAGTCTTCTTTAAAATACAGTCTGAATTAAGTCACTTATGTATGGCACGAACTACAACATTTCATGGTCTTATATACATCATTTCGACAAATACCTAAATAGTAACGATATAGAATTAAGATTGAGTATACGACAAGCTATCAAATGTATCGGTTTCCACGGAGAAACCAATTTAATTCACCCAGTAAATTCTGTATGTGAAAAGAATGTTCTCCAAATAAGGATGAAGAGACATTTCTCTCTCTCTCTCTCTTGTATATCGCATCGCAATTCAACGCCTTACTTTCGCCTAAAACTCTTTTATGGTTTTCGACTTACTAGACCAGTATTTCAAGATTATATGACTTTTACAGGGACATCCGTGACGAAGTGACTTTGTATTAGTACCTTACGACTCTTATAATGTAAACTTCTTTCATAGGAGGAAAGTATCGAATGGCTAGCGAAAAGCCGGTAGTTATTGGCCCGAATATATAATATAATAATATATAATAATATCCGGTCAGATATCTCTTTAAACACCAAACAAATACGTATATAGATTAAGCTGGCTCGCGTTTGTACTATATTGCAATGCTGTTTTAAAAGACCTCACAATCTTAGGGAAGCTTGTCTGACTTTTGTTTCTTTAAGATGAACATTGAATATTAAATCATTTCAAACACCTGATAGTTAAAAGCAGAGTAAAGATCTAGAGATTGTAACTCAACTTAACTGAAAATCATTAATAACAGTATAAACATTGCTGAATTATTTTTATTATACAATTAATACATTTGATATGGAAAGATACAAATACAGTCAAACTCGCTTTATACGAACTCATCCGGACCTAAGAAATATGTTCGTATCAAACGTAATTCGTATTTATTTAATGAATGTATGACCAGATAATTTGTTCGAGCAAGTTGGGCAGTATCACTGGTATCATCGGTGAATAGATTCCGATATATGAAAGTAGTTAATAGTTTTAAACTGATTAAGTTAATTTATTCAGATAACATTGAAATTACTCAACAAAAGTCATACTTAAACACGTAAAACTGTATTAAATTTAAATTTTAATATGCGGTCAAGGTCCAGAGCTCCAAATTATACCACCGCCAACAATGAAGCTTAGTACTATATAACTATCATATTTAGAGGGATAAAAGTGTGTATATTTTGTAAGACACAGCCTACCTGTATTGACATTAGAATGTCAATAATTTGTTTAAAATTATTTACTCCTCTTTAAATCTTGACCTGTCAATTGATTAAATTGTTTTTTATTGACATGATACACAAACGACTGAGTGTTTGTTTGTCAATAAGTGTGAACTACTCCATTGTCCAATTGCCACGTCGCACAAGGTTGACCATATTATTATTTTCAACACATTTTATAACGGCCCCGACCACAAATATTTATTCGTATCAAAAGATGGAAAAGTTTAATATTAAAGCTTATTGGGACTTCCAAAATGTGTTCGTATTTACCGATTATTCGTATGAAGCGAGTTCGCTATTACCGGAATAATTTTACATAGAAAATAGAAGGACTCGGCCGGGGAATTCGGATTTTGTTCGTTAAATCCGAAAATTCGTATCAAGCGAGTTCGTATTAAGTGGACTCCACTGTATTCAGCACAAATTACTAATTATTTCTTTATTACGCCTGAGCATTCGACATATGAATTGATTTTTTTTTCATTATGCGTTTAAAGAAAAGGACAAAAGCTAAAATGATCTTTTTCGATTATTGGTATAACCAAAATGGTGTTATCAGCAAACTTATACTAAATGTTATCATATTGTAATCAATTTTGTTTGACACATTTAGATAAATCAAGATAACTTCAAATAGTGAGCAACGATATGGAGCGTATACAGACCTGGCTTACTTTATATTTAGTAAATACAGCCACCAGACTGCGATCGTTAAAATAATCAAAGCTTTCAAAATACTGACAGGGCAGAGAAATTAATTTGTTATGTCAATGTTATATAATAAGAACAAGATACGCAATTTATTTGCAAAATTTAAATACGTTTTAAAGAAGTTCTATTGGGTTTTTTAAGAAAAAAAATATTGTAGACTTAAAATTGAACTCCATTCCTGAAATACAGTGTGTAATGTAAATGTTGTTTCCCATTTAACTTCACTTTGTTATTTTTATATAGAAACTCATTGTTTACTGTAAACCCTGTCTTAATTTTGAGACATCATGAATGTCAGTAAGTTGTTTATATTCAATGTTTTTTTCCAGATGGTTCCATCACAAATACTGATATACAGGGTGTTATATTATTTTAAAGTCTGGGCTAATCTGTTGTATTTTTTATTTTTTTCTTTGAATTCTTGGAGATACATAAAAGTGCTGGTAACTTCCATGATGTCTGCGGACAGCGCAGAAACTAAATAAGATCTTATTAAAGAATTTCCTGTAATAAAATATTGCCAGTTTGGGCATTACACATTTGAGAGATTTACATTTTACATTAAGATTGTTGATTTTAGATATATTATATATTTTTAAAAGAGGATTTACATTCATTTGATAAACTCAGTTCAGTTTGGGTTGAGTGAGAAACTTGGAGAGAACAGAATTTGGATTGTTATTGTATATTGTAATTGGGCTTTACGCCTTTGTAACATTTTCACAGTATTTGAATTGCTACTTTTCAAAATAAACTTTACTATTGGTACCAAGTGTCGAATCACCATTTTCGGAAAAGGCTAATTTTAGTCCAAGAATTTATATAAGTTTAGACTGTCACGTAAAACATATTTTCTCTCACATTTCTCATTAAATTTTCAAAAATTTCAAACTTATTTTCATTTTAAATCTGGTATAGTATTTCTTATTCTGTCACAACTCTATTAAAGCTGCGGAAAAGATCATGTTCTGTACTATCAAAGATCGTCAATTAAAGATAAATAAACATGCCTCATGGCTTTTACCTAGAGTCTTGAGTGTATTGCGAATTTTAGGTTAGGTGGAAGCACCTCAGAAGGCTTTTGATTGGTTGAAAAAGTATAGGGTATTCCACGGGGTATATTAACGTGTAAAGCGATCTCCCATTGGTGTAAAATATGCTGGATGTGTTTCATAAATTAAAACTCTAATTACTGGCTAAGATTATATGGAATGATGCATTTCGTGTGAGAAATATACATGTAAAGCATTGTTATGAGAAAAATAACTTCCGGACTATGGGTAACCGAGTTCAAAAAGTAAAAAAGGGCATAAAATGACGTGCTTGCATTTTTATGATGGTTCTTGGATAGTTCTTCCATCTTTAGTATGCGGCATCAAAAGTTTAAATGTTAGGAAAGGCCCATGACCGAAATCATTACAATTTGAGCTTATGAAAATTGAGTTATTTCCCTCTAACCATGAGGTAAGCTGAAGTATGATTGATTTCAAATTGCGATAGGTTTTCACTGTGTGACCAGGATTTAAATTTGTTCATTTAAACCGTGCTACTTATGAGGAAGTTGCCAGTTTTCTATGTGGAACAAATTAAAACTGACAAGAAATAAAAAAGAAATACAATGTGTCCTATTTTAAATTTTTTAAATATAGCTTTAAGAAATGTCGCATCATAAAAATCAGTTTCGTTTTTAATAGGTAACCACTTGTTTTGTTGAAAAATGTTTTCCTTAAAATACTATCGAACCTGTTTCATGAAATCATGTATGCATGAAGGGAGCTAGCTATAAAACATGGTATAAATGATAATAGATTGTAAACAGACTCAACTCAAATAAAATGTAGAACGTACCTGTTTTCCATCTACCTGTCATCTTCAGTTAATAGATATTTGTTTTCGTAAATGTTGAATATATACTATTTGTATTTGGGTATGAAATAATGCAATACAGTAACACAAATTGATATAAATTAGGATTGGTTTTGGTACTCACTTTTGCTGTTTACGACATAATTATTGGTTCACATGAAATCAACAGCGTGTACATGTTATCTCGCTTTGTCTTGTCGGGTATACATTAACATCTCGTCAAACCTAGTCTATTTTGAAAGCTGTTAAATTTGGATAAATAGTGGCTTGTAAACTGGACACATCTCTGCTTTCAAATCAATGTGTTTTATGTCTTCAAACTTTTTCCTAAAAAGCATGCTTGATTTAGTATAAAAACAAGTATGGTTAATCAGTTTATGGAATACTTAAGGTCTATAGAAATTTGTATTAATTTCGGGAGATGATTCAAGTTACGGAACTCGAGTTTCTTTCAAATGAAATTGAGAATACAAATTTAATTACTTATTAATATCTCCTTAATATGCATAAATATGCTGTACTTAAATCACCATATAATACTTTATACCAATATACATTGTCACTCGATGTAGAATTATAAGAGACAATATGATATGACAGATAAAGTATCTTGCAAATGTATCGAATACGTTAAATAACGCTGATGAGCGTGTCTCTGTTAATCAATCATGAAACTTACTTAAAACAATGATGATTGAACTGAATTTGTACACGAGTTCGACTGTAGCAAATAACCGGTGCTAAATAATGATATTACACTGAATAACTTATACCCTACGTATTTTCTGATTAACAAAAGTGTTTTTAGTAGAGAATACTACAATAGTTAGACAAGCATGCATTATTATTACATTACAATATTGTAAAAGGGGACTGATCAATCTGAAATGACGCGTAATAATAAAAATCTTCATCATCATAAAGTAATACAATTACTAATATTAATAAATATTATTTCTTACTTTTTTCATCATGCAGCAGACTTTGGCAATAACATTAGCTATATGTTTATTGGAAAGCACAAAGTTCAATATTCGATATAATTGTTATCAATATAAATAGCGTTAGAAACATACAAGAGAATGGAGAAAGGAAACAATATTATTATACTTTTATGAGGACGCGTTGTACATAAATACCATAATGTATAATATCCCTTTACACCTGGAAAAACATTGCATTGTAAATATTTTTTAATGCAGTAAGCATTTTTCCATTAACACCTAAATTAGGGTTATTCAATTTAAATTAGAACATACTACTATTTATAAGATCATAAGGCGTTCAAAATTCATAAATGCGCAGAAAGTAGAATGCTTCAGTTTCTTCCTAGTATCAAAGTATCAGTAGTATTGCTTAATGAAAAATATGGTCAACGGTATTTCTACGCTTCCTCAAGAAATTGTGTTCATCCTCCGAAATATGACTTTCAGCCCAAACAGATATAGTAAAAGACAATGAATTATCTTTAATAGTATATGATAAAGATTCTCGAGGGTCTAATGTTCTTACAATTAGGGATTTGACTTAATATGATTTTACTCCTATCGGATCGGTTGGAATAACACAAGTGGCAAAACACACATTATACAGTATGTGTATGAAAGAGATACTCGTACAATTATCATTAATTAAAATATCAACTGGAGTACCATCGTTGTTTCATCATCGTGCCATTGCACCGTTGCGTTTTCGTCATCGTACCATCGTGAATCGCGGTTTAGTAATAGATAAAGTCACGATTGTCCAAACGGAACACCGTAGTAATCACATAATTGCGATATACTTTTCTACACATTTAGCACTAAACTATGCGTAAAAGTAAAAGTAACAGCACATGTAACATACTTGAAATACAGTGCTTTTTGTAATTCAAACCGCCCCACTTCTGTCATTTCCAGTTTTTGATATTCTGAAATTATTATTTTACATTGTTCGTTTTCACAACTCTTGGAAAAGTTAATTGTATGTGAAGATGTACTCGCTAATTAGACAGATGAAGAAATCTCAGATATTTAACCCCATGGGACTGGTTTAATGTGATCGCTGGTCGCATAATGAAAATCTCGAAAGTGAAATTACCCCTTCGGGAGGAATTTAAATCGGTCGTTTAATACTTAAGTTGCGAGTGTAATATGTCGAGTGTGTTCGAAATTATGTGTTTTGTAATTGTTTCAAATTTGACACTACCATGAGAAAGTCTAGACTAACAACACTTATAAAATCACTACAAACATATTTGCGAGGATTCTGGATTCTGGAGAAAACAATATGATTTGATGGATAGCACAACAGACCAGTGTACCAACATGTGAGGAATCGGTTTATTTATTGTTCCAGTTACTGACCATTTATTAAAAGCACATTAGAAAACGACTACTGTACACATGTTGATTTTATCAGACGCAATATCATGTTAATCAGGCCTGAGTATTGTCACTTTTTATCTTCATTATTTCAACATTATAGCAACTGATATTATTATTAAAACTCATTTATCAGTTAGTAAAAAAAATCAAACAGTCATGAAATACAGGTGATTGCGGTGCAATGTGATAATTCATTAGGGTATGACAAGGCTATGTTTTTTCAACCGAGTCTGCTATTATTTTACTTTGTTTCATTATATGCTTCCAAAGGTTTATTAACTATCACAACAGCAAACTTAAAGTGCCGTGTGAGGGCCTACAAAGTCCCCCGTACTTGGATTCAGTGTTATTATATATTTTCTGGTCCTTTGAGATCATGGAGTCCATTGAATATATATGAAATAGAATTCCGCTTATGCCGTTGCTAGGGGGGAGTAAGAGGTATTGCACTTTCCATTACCTCTCATAAACAGACTCAATCAAACCGAGTCTGCTATTATTGGTTGCATTTTACGCTTCCAAAGGATCTTTTTACAGATTTTATTTTGCATATTCACAGGGTTTCGAATATTAGTTAAACAGGGTTTATCTCAAGTTATATTACAGACCTATATATAGATGAAATGGAAAACACCCACAATGTTAAGTTATAGCTTCACGCATTCGTTAATACGGTAACTATAAGCCAGTATGTGCTGACAATCATTTTATTATGTAGTTGCAAGATCGAAGCCAATGCTCTGAGACTGCAATTATTATTGAATATTGCTTCAAACCTACGTTATAGGATGGAGCCTCACTATATAAATTTGATACCGCAATATGTGTCAACCAAGAGTTTGATAACTAATTCAGTTATCAATTACATATCAACTCTGATAACTATAACAGTGAGACTGATAGTGAAAGTAAATACAATCATAGTTAAGTGCAAAATTAAGCACTTCAGAATTTGTTTCCCAGTTTCACTGCATGATGATAAAATGGCGAATTACATGATTCTGTTGTTTAAAGGAATATGTTTTCTTCAAATAGTGCAGGTACCTATTTAAATTCTTTGTGTATGCATAGAAAGGCACCAATTCATACAGATATCAACTCTTTATGAACCTTTATGACGTTTTTCTTATTTTCAATTTTCCAATTGAAATTACACGGTCTTCTCTACTTGCTGTCTTGCGTTCTAAGGCATATTTGAACGAGTCTTCTGAAAGTTGTCGCATGTTTTGCGACGACTACATAGCCTAATGTCAAAGAAAAAAAATAAACATTCAACAGTTATGATTGTGGTTTGATGGTACTTACCATAATATGGTCAAGAAATCTCACTGTAAACATACTGTATTATGTTTGTACTTAACAAAAAGAGATGAAGGTAGCAATGAATTCAGAAAATATCATATAATACGACAAAACATCAATGACATTTATAAGTTACACAACTGAAATTCATGTGTATTTTTCCTCGAATTAAAAGTTAAATGATAATTATATATCATAGTAACATTCACCGTTCAATAGTCAGTGGTATTGCACGAGGTCAGAAGGAGTTGTAAGTGTTTTTTTTTTAATTTCTGCTTGACATCAGACATCAATTATTATATTTTTTCTTTAAGTTTTGACTTTAGCTCAATAAAATTTAGAACTCAACTATGGACCGGACAAAAGCAAAAACTATGGACAGGAGATTTACATATGGAGTCATATAAAAATACACTGTACACTTATTGAATGTCTTGTCTGTCAATAGTAGAAACTATCACCAGCATAAACTATAGACCAGTGATTTATATAAAGAGTCGTGTGATGATAAACAATATTTAACCCTTAGGGGTACTTAAGTCTGTGGAATGCTACTGAGCAACTAGTAAAAGGTGTTGTAGTATTGTTGTTCTAGTAGCAGTTCAGCTCGTTTACATGGTCTCCAACTGATAATAGACCGAAGTACAAATATACATACGTGTCCAATGGTCTGTTGTTTTTCGTTGTAATAAATGTTCGATTTGAGATCCTTTACAGTAATTGTTTATTCCGCATCGCCTACAAAAAGATTGCAAATTTATATCATTAATTAACTGGTCCTCCAATTTGCCCAGAAGATATTTTTAAGTCATAGAGGTCTTTATAACAGTATGTCTTTCCAGGTATCTCTTCATGACTCCTCCAGAGATTATGAAATCCAATCCTCAGTAGTTGTGAAATTGACATTAGTCCGAGTATATATAGAAAGATGCATAGCTAGATACGCTACCGTGATCTCTTCTGGAGACTGGCTAGGGACATTTTGTCCAAACAAATTGGCTAAAAATATTCAAAACCTTTACAATAAAAAATAAACTTGTACATCGCTTTAGTTAATTTGTTGGAATCTGAATCACAATATTGCCTCGAGGATAAGACTAAGCCAAAACTTCGAATCATGCTGCAGAAGAATAACGATCATTCACGATGTTCAGTTTTCCACGATCATTGCCACCTTTTCCCATGTATAGTTACGGTATATGCCAATTAGTAGCCAAAACGAAAACAACTTTTGAACAGTACCACAGCATAGTTTGTTTTGTTTTACATCAAACGAGATAAAAGCAATCTCACTGGTTAAAAGATGGTCATGTGGTGACCCTCTATTTTGCTGTGGAGGTTCAGTAGATTTTCATGTTGGGTTTGGGCTGAAAATAAATGGTCGATAAAACAAATCAATTATTGGGTGTTTTAGTTACCCTCCATGGAAGTATGTGGGGTCAATATGATAAAAATGAGGACTCGGCTAACGACTCATTCCCATCCTCCCCAATTTAACATACCGGCTAGCATATTTCTTTGAAGGTCACCAACAAACTCAATAATTAATAATATAGCCTCCAGGACCGACCTTGTCCTACATTTGTTGAACTAGTAATATATACATATATATATATTGTTTTAGTATTGTGCTAAATGTCATATAGTATTCTTTTAGGCATTGGCAAAATACCGAGAGTTGTGATTGAACATTTCTTAAATGTTTTCAGTGTAGAGTCATTAATAAGATAATGTTCAAGTAATGAACATCTTTGAATCAATCTCTACTGCACTTTTATCAAGAAACTGTTTTGCCAGATCGAATAAAATAGCGTAAGGCAAGTTACAGCCAATCGCAGAGCCGAAATATTGATAAGAGATAGATTTGGGTCAGTTGTCTTTTCCATTCTTCTTTAATTTAGATTGAATGGCTTGCAATGAATGCAACACCTGTCTCTCTTAAGCAAGCTTAATCACAATACAATACTTTTTACTTTCATTTCAGGCGATATTCGCAACGGGTCACGTGAATATACAGGTACAGGTTCTTCAATATGACAACCCTTTAGGGACATCATACCATGGTTCTGACTTTACCTCACAGAGAAAATGTTGTGATAAAGGCCAAGTTACAGCATGCAATACGGCAGACGTTTGCGACTCGTACTTTGTCCTCTGTATTGGTGGGTAAGTAACATACGAGATCAATAACTATTTTGCTTAAATCTTTTGTGTGTTATCACAGTCTTCATTGGCTGGTGTTTTCCTTAATTCCACTTTAAATATAAGATACACTGCAGCATATTTGCAGTACATGTATGTTTCAAACATTTAAATTATACTGGAAATATTCTGCTTAGTACTATTGTATTACTTGGAGTACAATGTGGTAATCCATCCGTGCACTGACAATTGATGCTGTTGCTTAACTTCTAGACTGTTCCAGAGACTTTAATTAATGCCAGCTCCACAACCGGGCTATTTAAAGTGTCATATATACAACTGCTGTACTGCAGATATGATACATGTGCAGCAACTACTGCATAAACAGTGCATAGTGCAGACTTATTTCCCAGTATTTATATCAATATGCACTGTAGCCTATATGAAGTACGTTTTCTGTCCTAAACTTATGCTGCAAGTATGATGTATATAAGCTAGAAAATACTGCTTTTACACATATATTCTATACGATCCCGGCAAGAAATGAAAACAAAAATCTTAAACAGTTCAACGAATGGAACTTTGAGAACTTTTTTTTCATGAACCCGTTCTTGAACAGTGCAGGGACATCAGCGAAAGAAATAATGTAGCTCATAATGGAATCTGACCAAAATCTTAAGGTCATACACATTCATTCTAAATACAATTAGTTATAATAAAGGCATGATGACGCTAGAGTGAAAAAAGTAAAGTTTGGCATTTTTGATGTTTCAAGAATAACATGGGCGAAATTGGCTTATAATCAAACTAGAATGCAGTATTGTGTCAATATGTTAAAGTTTGATTTTAGTTGCTTAAAAGTTGTATATGCTACAGTGTAATTAATCCGTGGACTGACAAACAAACAGCCTTACATCAAGACCCCTTCACTTGACGAGCTTTAATGCGGTTTAAGCATACGCGCCTGAGTCACTGACGCTAAAACTGCATTTAACAAAAGGATGATCTGAGCAAATTATGTGTGAAATATAACGTTTCCTGTTTTCGTCTTAATATTCCGTATTCATATTGTGAAATTTTCAGAAAACTTCAGCAGGTTCAGTTCATAAGTATAATTCAAGAACCAAGAATCGCTGATGTATGTTATTGAACGGTACAAATTTCAGATTCTAAAATGGTTGCCAGAGTGAAAAAGATATGTTTAAAACATACTTTAATTTGCCATTAATAATGATGTATGATTACAGTACATCATTTTCATGCTAATAGTATGATGCAAAAATTGGGGCAACATGTTTAAAAATTATGCGGAACTACTCATGCCATTACAATTTTGGAATCTATGTGAAAATTATTCTTTTTTTTTTTTTGTTTCGTCTTTTGTAAAATGTTAAGGGTTCCTGTATTTCTTAGTGGCCATATTTATTGTAACGTTATTAAACCATTTTTTGGCAGATTATAACATGTCTCGCCTTGAGCAGCTATTTAGTAAAATTATTACACATTTGATTGATATTATTTTCACGAAGTATTTCTATTGTTCATGTCAACATGCACATTTTTGCAGATTCTTTATCATATTTATTTTCAGTCGTATATTATTAAGTGTAAATATTGACTGGTCGGCCACAGTCTTATAACAAATTTTTACACCTTTGATTGTGAGACTTGTGGAAGTCGGAAGTGTTAATTGCTTTTTTATTGTAGTGTTCCTACAGTCTTATATATAAAGATCACTTTTTTTGGTAAAACGACATTTTATTCAACAAATTACGTTTCTTAGTGATTACGTTTTAGCTGTATGTAGGAACTTCGTGATTTACTAGAAAACATCTCGCTTTATTTCAACTGTGTGTTACTCTCAAAGAAAACGTTATGATTAATTAATACTTAAGAACGTCACGCATTTAATTCATTTCGTCTATGTGGATATTACAGAAGAAATATAGAACTTTGTATTAACTTTCTACTTTTAACTACTGTTAATATATATATTATAAATACTATTAAAAGGAACTGAAAACTTACAGTGTATGTTTATTGTGACAATATCGTAACATTTGCATTCTGGTGATTCGAACAGAACAATAATTAAACAACACTTCTGTAAACAAAGATAATGAAACGTAGTTGTTCAGTTCAGTTCACAAAGCTCAAAACATAACTATCTGTACACATTACTTCATTATAAATGCAGTACTGACTCATTTAAATACGTTTTGTACAGCAGATATGCAGCATGCTTGCAGAAGTATGTTTGATATCATTACTTTTGTATTAATATGTAAATGCAGCATTGTTGCAGTGTAATTTGCAGTAATTTTGCGGTATATGCTGCTAATGCAGCAAAACACTACGTGTTTCATGTCAAAGCAGTTTCAAACCAATATATGTGCAGCATATACTGCCTTTGCAGCACAATAATACATCATGCAGTAATGCTTCTGCCAGACTAGTATCTACTGCTCAACAAACACTATATGCTGCATAATAGTCGTTTTTCTTAAAGTGTCTCTTTATAGATCAGGTTTAAATTTAGAACAAATCATATACCTATTATAAATACAGCACCTCAATATTCGAAATATGGGAACGATAAAGACTGGATAGCAATAAAGCAGAAGTTAAGTGATGCTAGCAGACATATTGAAATGTAAACATAATTTTGTATTTTATATATGGTCGTATGGCAATAGTCATACACTTTAGACTCCCAAATTATTGTTACACAGAATCACAACTAGCGGTCAAAAAAAGCATTGTAGCGGACCAAAAGGTACAACAAAAGTCTTCAGGAATGCTAACTCGTTTGGAGCATCGCACGACAACATCTTGATTCAGTCATTTAAGTGGGATAATTGGCATTCGGTAAGATATGATTACCTTCTTTGTTTCTGCCCATAATCTTTATCTAATAAAGAGTTGCATGTTAAAGTTGATGTAAATAATAGTCTTGACAACGAGTTGTTGCTCGTTGATTCCTGAAAATTCTGATTTCGAAAAATATAGCGCAACAGCCTGACCAAACTCCCTTCCATGACTTTTATATCAAATTATAATGTTCCAATTTATGGCGTTATGCTTTTGTATGCTTTTATTTTCGTTCGAAGAGTCTATTAAACACTTGATTGTCGCTCTTGGTTACCAAATAAGACAATACTTATTCATATTTGCTTAATAACCTTTATGACCAGACTGTATATTTGTGTTAAGTGAACAGTGTCCAAACAATTAAGGATTTAAGCATTTAAGTACGTATACGAGTAAAAGGCATAAAGCTCGCTTGAACAACCAAGTTTCTACAATTCCAGATGTACATGCTATAATTTTATTGTTTTTATGCATCTGAGTTGTATAACTGTTTACGAGTATATATCACATGCGTCATACATATGCGTATACTACTTATCTCATTACCTTAAAATCAGGGAGGCATTGACTATTTGGCTAATGTGATGGATCAAGACAGCGGTAATGACGAGCTTATTGAAAACTTCACATCGACCAGAGCACTTACCGTTGGTTCCAGCTATGAGAATTCTACTGAACATGTGATATCATTTACAAATTTTGTAAGGTATTGTAGTTTATTCAGTTTGATTTCATTCGCTTTATTATTTGTTTCATATTTATATACAGTCAGTATAACAATGAGTAAATGAAATTAACTATGTCGGCAGTATTCTTCTGCATCAATTTATATATTCTGTTAGGGCATGCTCCCTTATTCCGTTTGGTAATTGTTACACTAACATGTGATTTGCATTGTAAGGTTTTCGATGTAGCAATAATTTCCTTTGTTTTGGATATCATGTCCTGACTGACCGTATTTTACCCTTAAATGTTCCTACTTGTTTAATGTATTTCGTTTGATAATTGTTACACTAACATGTGATTTGCATTGTAAGGTTTTCGATGTAGCAATAATTTCCTTTGTTTTGGATATCATGTCCTGACTGACCGTATTTTACCCTTAAATGTTCCTACTTGTTTAATGTATTTTGTTGTTGTTGTTGCTGTTGTTTAAATATTGTTTTTTATCTATTATTTGTGGGGATGGGGTGGGCTGATCACTCACTTGTATCAGAGAACATGTAAAACGAACTGAGTGGCTCGTCAAACAAGTATTTTGCATGATTAATTAATATTAGGTTATTTAACATTGTTCTGTACAATATGAAAATATATTTGGACGAGTACCCAGCTGAGAAAACCATATTGGACGAGCCGCTAGGCGAGTCCAGTATGGTTTTTCCAGCTGGGTACGAGTCAAAATATGTCTCGTATTGTACAGTACAATGTAAAATAACCTTTTTATTCTATATCTATATTATTTTAGTTAAAATTAAAAATGATTCACTGTATATTGTATTTCTACCTTTTCTGAATTCAAGACGCATAATCAAACTCTGTACGTAGAGCGCCTACTTCACCTGATTTACATTCGGAACATTTTCACGCGTTTCGGGCTTTATCGTATGTTTAACATGGGACTGTTGAACCGTCCAAATACGGAAAAAAATACAGGATTTTGTACGCACGTGCGTCCAATACGGTAATATATTGTACGGTCACGTGTTGCAAATAAACGTTCACGACTGGATAAATAAAATACATACAGAAAAATACGATATATTGAACAGTTGTACTAATAACACGTATACTGTATTTTGAAAAAGCTGTTGGTAAATAATACTATTTTTTTGCATTCATTCTCAAAATGTAATTTCAAAACATATATATATCCACTTATGATTGACTAGTTTTTGTAAACTTTAACCTTAGAGCATGTTATGGTTCAAATATTGTAAACATTGTAAAATTGAATAACCGAAGACAGGAAAATACCTTTGCAATGTTTCCTATGATTGCATAGAGTTATTGCTAGGATCGTGTATGCCATTATCTTTATCTTATCGTTTCAAATCTTGTATCTGTTGAATTGGGTATAGCAAAACGCACAAATACAAATATAATTCTGGCTTCAGCCTAGATATTTTTCAGTTCTTATGTCTCAAATTTATTGGAGAGAATTGTGAGATTGAACATCTACAAAGCAATTATAATCAAAGTGTTATTAAAATATCAATAGAAAACAATTTAAAGTATGTATTACACAAGGACAATTCATTAGGGAAGAGAAAGTGAAAGAATTCGAACACAAACCTTTTTTATATTTACAGTTTAGATCTCGGTATAAGGATATGGTGTCAAGATGGATACTTTGGCTCTGACTGTAGTCATAAATGTACCAGCAACCCTTACAGTGTTTGTATAAACAATCAAGCAACGCTTTTACCATCGTGCAATGACGCAGGTAAAATGATGTGCGTGGTGTAAAATGATAATTGTAGTTCTTTTTTTGTGACACGAATTATGCCCATAAAATACATTGTGGTAGTATGTGACAATCGGACTTAAACGACACACGCAAATTATTGCACGCATTTAGTGTATAATATGTACATGTATAATATACTGATTTAAGGTTAGGGTTAGTATTACCATGGTTACAAAATATATACATTAAAGATACTTTTCATTAAAATTGCTTGAACCTGGTGTATACTGGAAAAGCAGTATATGACCCAATCAGAAACGTTTACGTTTCCTGACTTGTTATATCATATGAATTACACAAAACAAAGGGAGTGAAATTCAATAAATGGTACAATATAACATACAACAATTCTGCTATACCGGGAGACTGATGATTAAGTCAATCTTAAATACTGTACATGTGTTTATATTATCAAAATTTGTAATATCCGCTGATAATTAAATTCAAATGTAAACTTTATTTTCCATTCCTAATAATTATTCAAAATATGTTAAAGAAAGGTGTTTAAGGTATATTATTATATGTCATCTGCCTGCTTAGCTTTATAGGGGAAACGCAGGTCGCGGGGGGTTCGATACCCGGACAATGAGTATGTTCTCCGTAACGATTGATAAAGAACACTGTGTCCGAAATCATTCGTCCTCCACCTTTGACTCATGTGGGGAAGTTGGCAGTTACCTGCGGAGCACAGAGTAGTGCTAGTACAGAATCCAGGAGCATTTGTTAGCTTAACTGCTCGCCGTTATATAACTTTTTATTAGCTTAATGTTATATGTGTTGTATTGACACAATACATTACGCTTATTGCATATTATATTTTCAAATGTTATTTACTTGCCATTTTGCAGTCAGAAGTTTCTAACGTTTGCAATTACACTTCTGTTTCAGACGTTTCTAGTTTTGAATTTACCGGAATTCTGAATGCCAAAGCCGCAAACCTCCAACTTCTACTAATGAAGTTTGTTCTACAAGAAATCTGCCCTAAAGCACAGAATACACATGTGCAGATCGTGCATTTTAGTGTATCTGGGTAAGTTAATTTATGCCGACAGAAAACAAGCGTTTATGTATGAATTGTCCTACTACATTAAGATATCATGTTCATTAATTTAACAGAAATATTTCCAAACTTATATATACAGCTATGATTGATATTTCATGAAGTAAAAAAAAAATTGTTATGTTCCAGAGTTGTCGAGTTCAAAGCTACGTGTGATAATACTACTATCAGCAGTTTAACGTTCAGTACGCATATGTTCATTCTAAGTTTGACAAATAAACCTGCATTGTCACGTTATTTCCCGGGCATTCCTTTGAAAACATCATCGGTTACACAGAAAATTGTTAGAGGGGTAAATATTTCATTATCTATTTATTGGAGATTTTACTGTATCATGTTTGTAAGCACATCAATGATTTACTTACAATGCAATTCTCTTTTTGTGAGATACCATAGGCTAGTATACATTGTATACTTTTGTTATCTTCCTACTTTATACTTGCACAAGGACTTTTACTGATTTCTTCCATTTGTATTAATATCCATCAAATGTACACTCTTTAATAATTTCTACTATGTCTCCTTGGTAGGCACACACATTTATGATTTTGAGGGCGCTAAGTTATCATGATTCGAGTGCGGCATGTAAAGGGCAAAGCTGCAATGTACAGATCACTGTCTGCATATATCCGCAAAAAAGGTGAGAATGCAAAAGATTTTGATGTATAAACTATTTCTATAACTCATCATTGTATATGGAGAATTGACTGCATTTTAATATATAGATTGTTCCTATTTATGGGGTGGTTCTGTTACATTAGTAATGTAATTTAAAGATAATCGTAAAACTTCGTAATCTGATTGAATTGTTTGGTAGTTTGCAAGTAAAATTTATGAAACACACACATTGTATATCTGTCCATAGTTCGAACCAATCTAGGATTAAAAAAAGCAAATTGTCAACGAATGTTGTTGTTTTTTCTGTGCACATAATATTATTGAAAAGTGTACCTTTAGCAGAAAGTTACCAAAACAATCACACAATGAGCTTAGCAAACATTTGTCTTCGAAGATGTATATAAAGAGTGGCGACTGAAAAGAATTAATAAAATAGGTCTATGCATTTTACAAAGAAGTGAATTATGTAAAAAAAAATTGATGCGATGAAATTAAGATGGGATTTAAACCTGTTCTGTATAGACTCGATACTTGATTGCTCTACTTACCGCGCCGGCCAGTCCTATGGCAAAAACTCTTTACTGATAATTATATCGTATAACTAACTTAAATGCTTGTATAAGTATAAACTACGAATTCAGTTCATCTTAAAATCTCTAAAATTGTACGAGTAAATCAGAGGAAGAATACAGTATTATGTGCATACGTAAAAACGGTAACTGTGGAGAATATCTAATCTATTATTTGTTTCGCTAGAGATGTTTGGAATTAAAGTGTATAGTGTTTTATTTACTTATTTTTCGCCCATGTTTTCACACTAATCCCACATTTATCTTTTAACTGTCCAAAGGCGGTTGAATAATATTCAAATTATTCTGATTGAAATATGAAAATAAAGCCGCGATAAAATGGTATTTGGTAGATGGTGTTAGTATGTTACAAATTGGTGCTTGAAGCTTGATGTCATTATATATAATTTATGTTTATAATTAGCAGATGTTAAGAAAAAAACTATTTTCAGAGAGAGAGAGAGAGAGGGGGGGGGGGGGGGGGCGAGGAAGAGAGAGGAAGATGGATATCTTTACCAATTCTGAACTACCTGAAATCTGGCGGAGTCAGAAAAAGAAATATAATTCGAGTCTTACCTCATGAATTATAAACATCAATGATTGTGTTTGCAGGATTCTTCTTAAGTCATTGTATCGGAGACATTTGTATCTGTTTCCGCCGTTTTGTCCGTCTGTTCGTTCGCATTTCACTTGTTCGCGCTTCTTTCTCCATAAACTCAAGACGGATTTCAGTGAAACTTCAATTTCTTATTGCTTTCTATGTATATCTTTGACACGTCCCGCTCGAATGATTTATTGTGGCGTAAGGGTCCCTCTTCCTTTGTTGCGCGTATTCTAGGTATGTTACGGTTTAATGATTGTAATCAGTTATGGCTCTTTCCTTATTTACCCAAAGTCTACAAATCATCAATTATATTTTTAGAATACCCTTTTCTAAATTTGTTACTTATTAATCTCTTACAAACACCAACCATCTAGTTTTATCTAAAAAAAGATAATTGATGCCTTTCACTAATATCTATAGATATATTCAGCTAAAATCGTATATTTATATTATATTCTTTTTATCTTTATATCAAATTAAGTATGAAACAAAAGTATGCCCTTCTAATTTCATTTCATTTTTAGCTCTAATAATTTTCGACGTCTTATTGTTTACGATCTCCACGACACGTAATTCACATGAAAGACCGGTCGAATATTTTCAGTTCTCAAAGTTCTTAAAAAAGGAAGTTGTTAAATTTTATTATCATTTCCAGTTACAATTAGAAATGAGTTTTGTCGGTTTAACAAGCCAGTATTTGATACCTAAATTGTTTTATTCACTAAAACAGTTTTTAAAGCTTTTTTTTATACTTTTTCGTAACACTTAAAAAAAGAAAATAATTAAATCGAAATTGTTCTTTGTTTTTTGTTGTTTTTTTTTAATTTGTGTATTGACATCAGAACAGAGCTCATGCGAATACACTTTATTACTGGCAAATACACTGTCTAACTGTAAATCTTACCTGAATCCAAATACACTGTTTACCTGATGAACAAAAACACACGAATCCGTTTACAAGGTAGAGACTTACCCTTGACCCTCTTTACACAAGGGAAACAATCTGTTTATAGAGTGAAATTGTTGAGTGAACACCGTTTGGCAATCATAATCCTGTCCATGTTATACCAGTGCAATAGAAAAGTAAATTAGCTATGTTACCTGCTATACAGGATAACACAGTTATACATCTAGCAGTCCTGAAATTGATTTCTTTGATTTTCTTATATTTCTAGATATTTTGCCCATTCTTTGACGCATTTACACGGGTAGCAGAGATTATTCTCTTTCCAGCAATAGCTTTCCCAACAAATTTTAGCATGTGAAATTCTGTTGGTTTTAACATTTTTTTTTTTAAAAATCGTCTGTTTGTTAACAAATTGCACCGCAAAAAAAATGTCACACTTTCTCCAAGGACATTAAATGATTAGATCTTTACATATTTTTCTTTTCAAAGTGCTGATTTTTACTGTAATTGCTACTAATTATGCATGATTTGTTTCGTAACTAGAGGTAAAATGTGCATGTTTTGCATGAGATACTATGTACATAATCGCCAAAGCCTGCAATAAAGTTTTAGTGGAGTAGCCTCCTTTTTATCAGATATTTTACCCAGGATCTTTTTTTTACTGCTCAAATAACTCTTTTTCAGAAAATGATATCTAAAATATTTTTTCAGACTGCGTACTTTGATGCAGTTAGCTACATATAATGAACAGCAAAAGAAACTATCCAGATGTATAACTCGTATATTTTGAAATAAAAATATTTTTCAAATTTGAATTGTTTCTTCATACCAAAATTACACTTGAAGATCTTCAAGTGATATTTTTTTAAAAATCAATCAACCGTGCAGTCAGTAGTCCCACAATAGTCGTTTGAAAGGCTATATCTTCTGCGAGTCAGTTGCATTGAAATATCCCAATTGGACGCTCGCGCTCAATTTGATTCAGTCGTGCGGTGCAACCAACAATATTTTTTTTTAACTTTATGCTGTTTTTTCGAGTTAGCTAATTATCAATATTTCCAATGACAATAAAAATTAACAAAGAAAATTGTTAATTACAGGCGCGCGTGAATTTTGTGCAAAACGGCTATTGTGGGACTACTGACTTCACGGTTGATTGATTTTTTTTTATTTTACAGTGCAATGTGATATGAAAAACACAAGTGATTTATAAATTAAAGTTTTTAAATAAAAAATACCCCAGTTATAAAACTGGATAGTTTCTTTTGCTGTTCAGTATATATTATATCTAAAACAGATAGAGCCTACTTGAAGTCTGTATTAATTTTTTAGTTACAATGCCTATACACTGTAAAACGTTTGAATCTGAATAGAATGTATAACAAAATAATTAAAACTTCGGCACTAAAGACGACAAATGTTATAACTTTTCAGCAAATCAGTTCTAGAAAATGCCATCAGATTTGAAACAATTTGAATGATTTAGTGTAGATGTCCCCTTAAGATCAATATCAACAGTAAAAAAAATATAGATTTTGTCACTTTGAGGTCAGAGAAACCAGAATGTTTGGTGTTTTGTTAATTTTAGCTAAAATCGTAAACAAAAGTGAGATTTTTCTTCAAACTTATATCGATGACATACCAATACATTTTAATACTTAAAAAGACATCAATGAAAAGAAAATCAAACACGTTTTCTCTAAATGTATATAGATCTTCATTAAAGAATACTATGTATTCGACTGTGTTATCTGTACACTGCAACTGGATTACATATCACATAGAGAAAGAGAGGATTTTTCATCACTTTTTGTATCACAATATTTCCAATTTTAATAAATTGAAACTAGTTAGAATTTGTTATATAAAAGGCTGAATAAGTAGATAGATGACACTATACATATTTTCATGATAATTTTTTGGGCATTTTTTAAATTTTTTAAAACAGTAAAACATGCAACAGATTTAGAATAAACTCGATGACCTTCATTTTGTCAATTATTTCTGAGGTCTACAAAGGAGAAAACTTTACTGAAAATTCATAAAAAGATTTCATAGGAAAGGAAGCTGTAGATATCGTCTTTAATGAATGTCATGTCTGTTCTGCTCGTGTTTTATAAGCGTCGACAAACTATCTAACAATAGTGAAGCATTTATGTTTAGCTTACTAACATTTTAATTCAGCTCCGTCACTCACTCTTCTCCAGCGTACTCTTCAAAACAATTTGCTACATTTTAAAAATGTCATATGAATCCACTTCTCGTCTGTTTTCTTATAAAGTTGCATCGTCATGTTGTCCAAAGTTTCTACCACGAACCTTGCGCTATGCAGCGGTTATGTGATAGACCGATCATCAGCTGGGCTAGGAGAGAAAACCACATATTTCATTGGCCTAACCTCATGGCCGGTATGTTATTTTTTATTTATTTTTGTTTCATTTCAATGTATTATTTTATTATTTATTATTATTATAGTGACATGTACTAAATATATAGATACAGTACAAATTTATATAAGAATGAAAACAGACCATTACCCTAATAAAACTTATAAGTCATTCAATTTTAAGTAAAATTTCGGTACAAAGTAGTCATCATTTCGACTGATAGTAAAAAACAAGTACATATAATGTGGTCTATGATGATATGTAAAGACATAAGTTGGTTCTACGTTTTAAGGCATACATTATAAACTCCTAATATTAATATTATTTCTATCTGTTGAAAAAATTGATTAATCCTATTATTTTCTAAAAAAAAAAGCCTGAAAACTCTAAACTGGGTAGATTGATGAAAAGAACAGAGCATAATGTTTCATACATAGGTCTAAAGGTAACATATGCTTGTTACTCAAAATATTAAAGTTATTAAAGTAACAGAAAAAAAAACTATTAACAATAACACAGTTTATTTTCAAAAGTAATAATTATACCTTGGATATATGAATTAGCCGTCAAGTCTAATTCTAATAATCAAGAATAATTCAAATCATGTCCTTGTCATATGTAAATCCAATCAATATTAATTCCAGATCTCACACAGAATCAAAACATAATTACGTATATCCAAAGAATATAAACCCTCTAATCCACAATGTTAAAGAAAATCTAACAAATGTTAAATGTCCAAACTGGTGATATTTTATTATAATTAAGAAATACGGGAACGTTTATCAACAAGATCTTGCTTATATTCTTTCTTTGGTCCTCACACAGATTCCCATTTAAAGAATTAAAAATAAATTCGAATTTCTTAAGTACATAAAGGGCAGTAATTCAGACGAAAAGCATATCAAGCTTATGGCTCTTGGCCTACGCAATCATTTAATAATGATAAACAAGTCTGCAAAGGTTCACAGTTAGTGTTCTTATAATATTCAGGTAAAGTGGACCTGAACAAACATTTTGATCTCCAAAAAAAACAACAAACAAACAAATTTTCAAAAAGGTACAAAAAGGACCATTATAATGACAAAATACATGTTAGAGTTATGGTTCCTTTTCGACTTACTCATATAGTGATGATAAACAAGTGTGCAAAGCTGTATCTCTTACAATGTTTAGGAAAAAATGGCGTAAACAAACATTTTAACTAAGAAAATTTTCTTAGTACAAAAAGATCTATAAGTCGGACAAATACTTATCAGAGTTACAGTTCTTGGTCACCTAATAATAATAAACGTTCAAGTGTATAAAGTTTCAAAGCTATCTTTGTACCGGTAATAGTATTTTTAGAAAAGGTGGGCCTAAACAAAAAAATAACCAACGCCTACGCCGACATGGACGATCAAGTGACGACAGTACGTCGTAGGAAAACATATTCATCTTTTTAATAGTAAGAAAAAATCTGCTTTTCCCGAGGAAAAGTGATTACGTGTGTTTATAGAGGTGTTCTCGCACTCGCACGGTGTTAAGACATTTTTTCCATATGCGCGTTCAATGTTTTAAAGTTTGTAACGGACTCCCTTCCATCGACCCAAAATTGGAAATCTCTGTAATTTACTTACAAGTATTTACTCATAGCTTAAATGTAATTAAGAATATTGTAAACAATGTCACCGTCTGAATTAAGGATTGCAGACAGAAAACTGTGTTCATGTACCGTCCTTGTATGCATAATTCAACAAATATATATTCAAAATAAATTATGTCATCTGATGTAATAGAAAAAGGCTGATCGAATGATCGACATACTTACCTAGTAATTGTTTTAACGTTAAAAGCGACTAACCCACACATTGTGAATTGTACTTTCTAAAATAGGCAAAATGCCGCCATTGTTTCATCTATTTACATGAAACATAATGGTTGACCAGTTTATAGTTTCCAGAATTTCGGGAACATTCGAATTTTTGCAGTTTTTCTCATAAACTTTTATAAACCGTTACATCGCTTTATTTTGTAAGCATTGATAAATATAGAATGAGACGCGACAGTATTTTTAGACGGTATCATCACGTGGGCAGCAAACCAAAAGTGCGCATGTAGTTTGATGGGTCAATTTTACTCGTCTACCGATTAGGGAAGGCAGCGTGGTTTACTTTGCCTTATTTAGGTAAGAACCATTATCGTACCGTGCAACACTACCTAAATAACGGACCGTTCCATTATTAAAAGTACACCGCAAAACCGAACTATAGGTAGCGCATATAAGTAGTATTATGGCGTTTAGAAGTGAAAACAAAACAATAAAATAAAATTAAGTCAATACACTAAGTTTATGATTTGGCCGAGCGGTTACGGTATTTGTATTATACCTTTTCGTCGGTAATTCGATCCCCATTTTTTTCAGTTTGCATTACATACTTTGTGTAAGTTTGCTTTTCTCTGGTTTCTAATTTATTGTTTTATTTCTTATTTTCGTATGAAATTGGTAGTATCTATAAATCAATCAATCCTTAAATTATGACTGGGCAATGCTTTTATTAAAGTGAAGTGTAAGATTGTTATATAACTTATAAAACTAACCCATACAGGTTTAATAATATCACAGGAAATATTTAGGTGGAGTGTATTTAGTCATAATTACGTGTCCACAAAACTCGTTGAATTGTAGTGAGGAAAAAAATAAAGACAAAATTTAACGGGTCTGTGAATCGAAGTCAAGACGAAAAAGTATAATACGAATACCGTAACCGCATTAGACCAACGAAAAATCACTACTGACTTCATTTTATGTTATTGTTTTGTTTGTTTTTATTTCTAAACGTCACAATAGTGTGCGATCCTTATACGTATGGGCTCTATCGATAATCATGTGATGACTGCTGGCGAGAATTCCGTTTTTGGTTGCGGGTTTATCCCGCTACCAAAGTTAAGTGTATTTCTGACAATCATGTAGCATCTTTATTTGATTCCAAATCACATCCAAAGGATGTTCATGTGCTACACAAAGTAGTCCCATTCATGAACAATGCGGATGAATTATCAATGATCAAGCAGTTCTTATTCATCCTCTATCCATTCACACTGGCCATTTAGATTATATAAGATCTGTCAATGATTAAGTATTCCAGCCTATGGTTACATCACTGACTTCCAGCTGTTCATGTAAGGTCAGGCAGAGTTTATCTTAGATTTGAGGCACAATAGTATTTGTTTCTTATACATGTATATTTATAGATTGGCATTTAAAATGAAAATAAATCTAGCAAAACCCCGCAACCACCAGACATCTCAAGGCTTTGATCAGAAATTGTAGAGGAATGTTTTTAACTTAAATGTATTAGGAAACCAACGATTTTCAACAGAATTTGATGAAAAGCACATTAAAAGAACATCGAATATGCAGCATATACGTGAACAAAGCAAACATTTTATTTTTTAATATCTGAAACCACGATGTGTGGGTTAGTCGCTTTAATTCTGTAATAACATTAATACATGTTTGTTTCGTGATGTTAAAATTGCTGCCTCTTATGGATACGTTGGTGCCAGCAGTCTCGGATGATATAACAAGAAAATAACATGTGGTATATTCCATTTTTATATACTTTCATATACATTCACCTGTGTAATTTATTCAAATATGAAACTGTCTGGGAAACAGATGGATTGTCTGCCCCTACCCATTTCTTCAAACTCTGAACTAAAGTGCCAAAAGTGGAGAGAGAGAGAGAGAGAGAGAGAGAGGGGGGGGGCGGGGAGAGGGGGAGAGAGAGAGATTGGGTTCTGGTTCATTTTCACTTATCACCTTAGTTGTGGTGTGGTTAATTGTGACATAACAACCCGCTCGACTTTGAATAATTATCAAACAACCGGACGTTAACCACCATCTTTGGCAACAGAATATCCATAACTATGACGATAATTATTTAAGAGCCAATTTGCTGAATGTCTATCGATTTTCAAACATCATTTGTCGTCCAGTTTTCGTAAAATGTTTTTTTCTAAGATTACCTAACATTGTTGAATTGCTTAAAAGAGTGCGCTTTAAAGAAATAGTTGTTTGTTCCTTTCGTTCATCACAATGACATGTTACGGTGTAAAAATGTTAATGGCGGATAAAAAATGTATATAAATATTTATTCCAACTTGTCAATTCAATTTGTTTTCTCAGCACTAACAGGACTTTAGCAGTTTATGGTTACAACGGTATAGAGGCTCGGCACTTTTTTTTAAATGTACACTTCATGGTAATGGTTCTTAGTGTAAACGTCTTTGATTGTAGGAGCTGTGGATCAAAAAAGAAAGTAGAAATAGTATCATCTTATATGAGAGGAAGTAGTCTAACATCATGTCTAGGATCAGATTTCCATTTATCACAACCGTCTGCTTATATTGGTTTAAAAGGCACTTCGGTAGGGATTTATCTACTGACAGTTATTTTCATTTATCAGTTTAAGTACTATAAATAAGCTGACAACCATGCCATTAGTATACTGCATTGTTTGAAGTGAAATGTTTAGTTTACTTGTCAGATTATGAAATTATTCTGCAAAGCCAATACATAATATATATAATTAACTGAATAAGCTAACACGCAATTAGTAATTATAACGCATGAAAATAAAAAAATAAAACATTTCATTTTAAATCGCTACACGATGCTAAAATCGAACTGATCCGGTTAATTTGCTGGTTTAGAGAAGATAAAGCTTTGGAAAAATAACATTATATAATAATAATTATAGCCTGAAGCATTAAACATAATTTCGGTTAATTTCAAATTTTGTTCATACTTAAATACAACCGACATAATAAACTCAAAATCCAGTGAATATAAAATTGGTAAAAAACTGGCACACAAGTTATGAAAATAATGAATAACAAATTATATTCACGTGCGAACTTTGAGCATATATTAAATAATATTTTCTTGATATCAGATCAACGCATTTTAAACGAATTTTATATTGTCAAAGCAAAGAAAAAAAGGAAATAATTAAATTGAACATAAAAGTCAAAGGTCATATATAGTCAGCATCAAAATGGTGCATCATTTAAATACCGATAGGGCATATTATATTGAACATAGTGGATTTTTCTTTCACAAATGTACTTTGTGTTAACCATATACACCTTGCACAATTATGAAATAGCTCTCAAACACCATACTCAAACCATAATAGATTATTACATGTAAATGGAGAATATTGGTAAAAGAGGACGTCTTGTCAAATAAAATACAATGTTATACAATGCATTTTCTGAAATATAACAACATTTATACATTGTTACCACTATTGTCATGATCATGATATTATTTATATTTATATTGGTTTATGTCGATGTGCTGTATGTGCATAAGACTTAATAAAATTTCTGTTCTGTTATGTTCTGTTCTATAATAATGTCGTTCTGTATATAAATATGTACTGGTCTCACTGAACGTCTGTTAGTTCTAAAATATGTAAAACAATATTTATATGACAAGGAATGAACTAATATAATTGTAACACATTTATGACTATTATGCTATTTCATTTATTTACAGTGTGAAATCATACATGTCGGTTATTGATTTACTTACATAGTATCCTCAACTATCCATCATTCGTCACCGTAAGCATTTGTACACGCATAAAAAAGATAATTATCGAATTTTAAGGTAAGCTCTAAGCACTTACCTGTAGTTAATAGCCTTTAATCAATTGGTTTATCAAGTTTTAGCTGCAAACCATCCAAAATAAATTGTCGACAATCCGCAAGACAACAACACACTGCAGAAAATGTCTATCCCATTTTAGTCTCAAGGTCGTCAACCCATCACATCCTGTCGCGTCACATCACGAGAAAGGAAATCATCGGCCACATGACCTTCATTCATTTTGTAAACAAAAGCAGACGAAATATCAAATTTATTTTTAGGATAAAATTTCTATGAAAATGGAAATGCGAGACTACATGAAAAACAGATACGGTGTCGAATGAAAGTCAGTGACGAATGATGGATACTCAATGACGTTACTATTTAAAAGTTGGCGTAGTTATTTTTTTTTTTTTTTTTTTTTTTTTGTTACAAAGCAAAGTTAAGACATTTTTTTACAAAAAAAAATTGTGAAACTTACAATTAAGATTGTATGATTGTTGTTGTTTATGACATTCTAAACTTACAGTTTTAAGTTTTAAAGTAATTTTGGTCATTAATGTAATTAATTAAGTCATAATTGCATTATCTTTCAGGCTTGTACTTAAGTAAAATCCATTCATCAATGCATCATATTTCAGAGTTTAAATGTTGAAGTGAAATATAACGGACGGTCGAAATGGCATCAAAACAATCAAAATTTGCAGGCATACACAGCTGGAGCAACATATAATGAATCAACCAACTACCGAATGACAATAAAATCCAATGATCATCACCAGACGTATGTATTTATCCGCAATGTATTCAACCGGTTTCAGTTATCTGAAATTCAGTTTTTAGTAACGTTGTAGAGTGCACTATTTTTTTCATCTTCCTAAGTAATAGATTTATGCTATATCAATCCTTTCCGAGTCATCTCAAAGAGTGTATGTTTAAGAACCAGCGGGAAGTTAGCAGTAGAGCAGTAACAGCAGTATTACTGCTATTACGTGCTATTACTGCTATAACGTTGTAGCAGTAATAGCAGTAATACTGCTGTTACTGCCGGAACGTTATAGCAGTAACAGCAATATTACTGCTACTACTGCTGGAAGTTATAGCAGTAGCAGCAGTATTACTGCTATTACTGTTGTAAAGTTATAGCAGTAACAACAGTATTACTGCTGTTACTGTTGGCAGTTTTAGCAACAACAAAAATATTACGGATGCTACTATTGGAAGTTATAGCAGTAACAACAGTAGTTGGAAGTTGTGCAAAGTACAATATGAAATCAATTTTACTAATTAATGCATAATTGGCCATCGAAAATTTTTCAAAGCTGTTCTTTTTATAATGTTTTTGTCTATTTATGTCTCAGGAAACGGGCTTAAAGCCCTCTTGCTGCTGTTATTCACAACTTTTATGTAGGCTTTAGGATGCATTTCACGATATCGATATATTGTTAGTATGTTTGTTTAAAAAGTACTACATATTACATTGTCGGCGGATGTTCAGGATACCAATGGCATCCAATTTTTTAAGAGATTTTAATGTCCGAAATGGGCCCAAATCTTTATTACTGCTGTAATTCACAGCGTCCAGTGGGATTTTGGGATGAAATAAAACATGTGGATATACTGCTAGTATGTATGTAAAAATAATAGTACATTTAACATAGCCGACGGATATTCAGGATGCCGACGGCATACGTCCAAAGAAGGCCTCATTGCGAAATTAGAACATGTTTTCATACTCAGTTTTTGCTTTATTCTGTACCGAAACGATGCCCTTAAGCCAATATTTGGTCATCTTAGGTCACTGTTGGGGTCTTTATAAGATACGAAATGAAATTAGTTTCAGCACTTTATGCATAATGTTTCGACAAAGAACGGTGAAATGTCCGGAAAATCTAAATTTAAAGCATTTTATAGATGAACTGAAATGGGCTCGAATCCTTGTTACTGCTGTTATTATCAGCTTCCAGGAGGACTTGAGGATGAATCAAACCAGGTGAATATCTTGCTGGTATGTATGTCCAAATAAAGGTATATACTTCATTGCCGACGGATACTAATTATACCGACGGCATACGTCCAACGAATACCACATCACGAAATTTGGTGGTCAGTTGCTGCTATTTTCTGCACCGAAACGATGCCATTAAGACAATATTTAGTCATCTTAAGTCATCATTAGGGCCTTTATGAGATATAAAAAAAATTTCGTTTTTAGCAATTTATGCATAATGTGCTGATGTCGAACAGTATAATGTGTTGAAAATCGTATTTTAAAGCATTTTTCAGGTATCTAAAAATGGGCTCGAATTCTTATTACTGCTGTACATCACAGCGCCAAGGTGGACTAGAGGATGAATAAATACATGTGGATATACTGCTGCTATGTTTGTCCAAATGATAGTATATATTTCATTGCCGACGGTGTTTCAGGATGCCGACGGCATACGTCCAAAGAAGACCTCATCACGTAATCAAAACACGTTTTGGTGCTCAGTTACTGCTGTATTCTGCGTCGAAACGATGCCCTTAACCTTAAGCCAATATTTTTGCAACTTACGTCATCGTTGAGACTTTCATAATAATGAAGTGAATTAAGTTACAGTAATTTATGCAAAATGTGCCTACGAAGAACAGTGAAATGTATTGAAAATCTTGATTTTAAGCAATTTTTAGGATATATTGCTGGTATGTATGTCCAAATAAAAATACATATTGCATTGCCGGCGGATTTTCAGGATGCCGACGGCATACGTCGAAAAAACGCCTCATCACAAAATAGAAACATATTTTGGTGCTTAGATGCTGCTGTATCCTGCGCCAAAACGATACATGTGAGACACGATTTAGTCAGACGTCCAAACATGGGCTCGAATCATTGTTACTGATGTAATTCACAGCGTCCTGAAGGACTTGAGGATAAATAAAACCATGTGGATATATTGCTTGTGCATATGTTCAAATGATAGTATATACAACATTTCCGGCGGATTTAAAGAATGCCGACGGCATACGTCTAAAGAAAACCTCATCTGTGATCTGGAACATGTTTTGGTGGTCAGTTACTGCTGTATTTTGCGCCGAAACGATCCCCTCAAACCATTATCTAATCATCTAACGTCATTGTTGAGGCCTTTATGAGATAAAAAATGAATTTAGTTTTAGCAATTTATGCAATATGTGCCGGCGAAGAACAATGAAATGTGTTGTAAATCGTAATCAAGCATTTTTCAGGTGTCCGGAAATAGGCCCGAAGCCTTGTAACTGCTGTAATGCGTTGCGTCCAGGAGGACTTGAGGATGAATCAAACTATGTGGATATATTGCTGGTATGTATGTCCAAATAATAGTACATATTGTATTGCCAGCGGATTTTCATTATTCCTACGGCATACGTCCAAAGAATACCTCATTTTGAAAATGGAACATGTTTTGTTGTTCAGTTACTGCTGTTTTCTGCGCCGTAGCGTTGCTCTTGAGCCAATATTTGGTCATTTAAGGTCATTGTTTGGGTCTTTATAACATACGCAATGCAATTAGGTTCAGTGCTTTATGCATAATGTTTCGACAAAGGCCGGTGAAATGTGCGGAATATCTCAATTTAAAACATTTTCCAGGTATACGGGAATGGGTTTGAATCCTTGTTACTGCTGTTATTCTCAGCGTTCAGGAGGATTTGAGGATGAATCAAACTATGCGGATATATTGCTGGTATGTCCAAATAATTGTATATATTACATTGCCGGCGGATTTTCGGGATACCGACGCATACGTCGAAAACACGTCATATTGCAAAATTGAAACATATTTTGGTGCTTAGTACTGCTGTATTCTGCGCCGAAATAATGTACATGAGCCACGATTTGGTCTCCTTAGGTCATTGATAAAGTCTTTATTATATACAAAATAAAATTAGTTTTATCGGTTTATGCTTTATATTCCTGCGAAGAACGATTTTTAAAATCTCTTGATAATCGTAATTTTAAGCCTTTTTCAGCTGTCAAAAAATGGGACCGAATCCTTGTTACTGCTGTAATTCACAGCGTCCTGAAGGACTTGAGGATAAATAAAACCATATGGATATATTGGTTGTGCATATGTCCAAATAAATGTACTTACACATTGCCGAAGGATTTTAAGAATGCCGACGAAATACGTCCAAAAAGACCTCATCTCGAAATCGGAACATGTTCTGATGGTCAGTTACTGCTATATTCTGCGCCGAATTGATACCCTGAAACCAATATTTGATCATCTTAGGTCATTGACGAGGCCTTTATAAGATGTAAAATGAATTTAGTTTTAGCATCTTTAAAATGCATCATATACAGACAAAGAACAATGAAATGTATTGAAAATCTTGAGGACGTGAGGATTAATCAAACTATGCGGATATATTGCTGGTATGTATGTCCAAATAAAAGTACATATTGCATTGCCGGCCGATTTTCAGGATGCCGACGACATACGTCGAGAAAACGCCTCAGCACAAAATTGGAACAAAATTTTGGTGCTTAGATACTGCTGTATCCTGCGCCGAAACGATGCACATGAGTTACTATTTGGTCTCCTCAAGTCATTGATGAAGTCTTTATTATATACAAAATAAGATTAGTTATAACAGTTTGTGCTTTATATTCCGATGAAGAACGGATAAATAGCTAAAATTCGTAATTTAAAATATTTTTCAACTGTCTGCAAATGGCTCGAATCCTTGTTACTGCTGTAATTCTCAGCGTCCTGAAGGACTTGAGGATAAATAAAACCATGTGGATATATTGCTTGTACTTATGTTCAAATAATAATACAATTCACATTGCCGACGGATCTGAAGAATGCCGACATCATACGTCCAAAGAAGACTTTATGTCTAAGCTGGAACATGTTTTGGTGCTCAGTTACTTCTGCCTCTTCCCCAAAACGATGCCCTCAAACCAATATTTGGTCATCTTATTTTTGAGGCCTTTATGAGATATAAAATGAATTTAGTTTAAACAATTTATGCTTTATTTGCCGACGAAGAACGATGAAACGTGTTGAAAATCGTAATTTTATGCATTTTTCAGGTGTCCGAAATGAGCTCGAACCCTTGTTACTGCTGTTAAGGAAGAATTATCAAGAAACAAGATCCTACTTTTCTTTATACTTATTTAGATCTGAAATGTTCTTCGAGAATCTGTAAAGCACAGACATTTAAAACGTGTCCTGTTGTGTACTTCCAATTTTATCAATGTCATGTAGAATGAATACTTTTTAGTCTATTCATCCCTTCAACAATACGACACGCTCATTTGTCTCTTTTTTTCATCAATTTTAAAGTAATAGAATTTAATTAATTGACAAATTTCGGATGTTTCAACCACACCCGAGTTAAAACGAAATGGAACCGAAAAATTACGGCATGGAACGGATTTTACTGCCGTTCTGTCCTTTTTACGTGATTAAATATAAATTGAAATATGACTGATTTTCAGGTTAAATGCTTGAATTTCATCTATGTATTGTACTCAATATGATTGACTGATACAAATATAATCTTATACGCAAACATACTTTCTCAAAAAGATACATTGAACGAGAATGCCTTTATAAAAAATATCGTACTTGACCGCAGTGGCTAGCGGTCCGGTAACCGGACCCGGAGTCTAGAGGTCCGGTAACCGATATACTTGTACTGTTATGTACTGTGTTATCAATGTATAAGATTATTGCCAGGGAAAGATATAATATTTGTTGTCATGAAGTTTCCTTTAAGTACCTTTTTTTGTAAATATTTTTGTAAACAGCTCTCGCTCGGACATATTGAGTATTAAATAATAAAATAATTTTGGCGATTTCCGTAAGTTACTGTTACTTACTTTAGCAGTACAACGAATTCAGCATTTTATGAGCACAAAACAGTCTAAGTATTAAAGTAAAAGCATAAGTTTATTATTTTAATCCTTTGATCCTGTGAAAAACACAAAATTGATGAAAGATTAGGCCTACATTACTACGCACAGTAGCTAATTACTATTAATAATCAATTGAATTGGCGATAGCGTTTTCATAGTCATGAACGGTTTATCATATCATTTTGCTTCTGGTCAGTTGCAATGTACAATTATATTTAGAACAAGAAAAAGAAAGCGAAATCTGTTTTTGATGAATAAATGAACTTTGCAAATAACATTTTCAGAACTTTTCATTATTCATCCTAATTATTACTGGAGCTCTAGCTAGACGTTGTCAAATTTATAGGTTAGTGCAATTCATAATGTGATATGAACTATCATTATTTATATTATTGTTATTATTTATCCTCCTTCAGGATGCTGTGAATTACAGCAGTAACGAGGATTCGAGCCTATTTTTGAAAATCTGGAAAAAATGCTTAAAATTACGATTTTCAATATATTTAACCCTTCTTCGCCGGAATACAAAGACGATGTTAAACTGCTAAAATCAATTTAATTTTGTATATAATAAAGACTTCAACGATTACCTAAGAAGACCGAATCGTGGCCTCCTGAAAATCCGCCGGCAATATAATATGTACTGTTATTTGAACATACATACCAGCAATATATCCACATAGCTTTATTCATCCTCAAGTCCTCATTGAAGCTGTGAATTACAGCAGTAACAAGGATTCGAGCCCATTTTTGGACTTCTGAAAAATGCTTAAAATTACGATTTTCAACAGATTTTACCGTTTTTCGCAGTAATATAATTCATAAACTGCTAAAACTAATTTTATTTTGTATATAGAAGAGACTTCATCAATGACCTTAGGACACTCGTGTCTCATGTGCATCGTTTCGGCGCAGAATACAGCAGCATCTAAGCACCAAAATATGTTTCAATTTTGTGATGAGGCGTTTTTTCGACGTATGCCGTCGGCATCCTGAAAATCCGCCGGCAATGCAATCTGTACTTTTATTTGGACATAGATTCCAGCAATATATTCACATAGTTTGATTCATCCTCATGTCCTCCTGGACGCTGTGAATTACAACAGTAACAAGGATTCGAGTCCATTTTCGAACACTTGAAAAAATGCATGAAATTACCAATTTCAACACATTTCATATTGTTCTTCGTCGGCACATATTGCATAAAATGCTAAAACTAAATTCATTTTATATCTCATAAAGGCCTCAACAATGACAATAGATGATTAAATAATGGTTTGAGGGGATCGTTTCAGCGCAAAATACAGCAGTAACTGACCACCAACACATGTTTTACAGATTACAGATGAGGTCTTCGTTAGACGTATGCCGTCGGCATTCTTTAAATTCGGAAATGTTGTATATACTATCATTTGAACATATGCACAAGCAATATATCCACATGGTTTTATTTATCCTCAATTCCTTCAGGACGCTGATTCGAGCCCATTTTTGGATGTCTGGAAAATGCTTAAAATTACGATTTTCAACAGGTTTTGCCGTTCTTCGCAGTAATATGAAGCATAAACTACTAAAACTAATTTTATTTTGTATATAATAGAGACTTCATCAATGACCTTATATATATAGGAGACCAAGACGTGTCTCATGTGCATCGTTTCGGCGCAGAATACAGCAGCATCTAAGCACCAAAATATGTTTCAATTTTGTGATGAGGCGTTTTTTCGACGTATGCAGTCGGCATCCTGAAAATCCGCCTGCAATGCAATATGTACTTTTATTTGGACATTCATACCAGCAATATATCCACATAGTTTGATTCATCCTCATGTCCTCCTGGACGCTGTGGATTACAGCAGTAACAAAGATTCGAGCCCATTTTCGGACACCTGAAAAAAGCTTGAAATTACGATTTTCAACACATTTCATTGTTCTTCGTCGGCTAATATTGCATACATTGCTAAAACTAAATTCATTTTATATCTTATTAAGACCTCAACAATGACATCAGATGACTAAATAATGGTTTGAGGGGATCGTTTCGGCGCAAAATACAGCAGTAACTGGCCACCAAAACATGCTCCAGATTACAAATCAGGTCTTCTGTATACGTATGCCGTCGGCATTCTTCAAGTCCACCGGCAATGTTGTATATAGTATCATTTGAACATATGCACAAGCAACATATCCAAATGGTTTTATTTACTCTCAAGTCCTTCAGAACGGTGTGAATTACAGCAGTAACAACGATTCGAGCCCTATTTTGAACATCTGGAAAATGCTTAAAATTATGGTTTCCAACAGATTTTACCGTTTTTCGCAGGAATATAAAGCATAAACTGCTAAAACTACTAATTTTATTTTGTATATAATAGAGACTTCTAGTGTCTCATGTGCATCGTTTCGGCACAGAATACATTAGCATCTAATCACCAAAATATGTTTCAATTTTGTGATGAGGCGTGATTTCGACGTATGCCGTCGGCATCCTGAAAATCGGTCGGCAATGCAATATGTACTTTTATTTGGAAATGCATACCAGCAATATATCCGAATACTTTGATTCATCCTCATGTCCTCCTGGACGCTGTAGGTTACAGCATTAACAAGGATTCGAGCCCATTTTCGGACACCTGAAAAATGATTGAAATTACGATTTTCAACACATTTCATTGTTCTTCGTCGGCACATATTGCATAAATTGCTAAAACTAAATTCATTTTATATCTCATAAAGGCCTCAACAATGACATTAGATGATTAAAAATAATGGTTTGAGGGGATCGTTTTAGCGCAAAATACAGCAGTAACTGACCATCAAAACATGTTCCAGATTACAGATGAGGTCTTCTTTAGACGTATGCCGTCGGCACTCTTTAAATCCGCCGCAATGTTGTATAGACTATCATTCGAACATATGCACAAGCAATATATCCACATGGTTTTATTTATCCTCAATTCCTTCAGGACGCTGTGATTTACGGCAGTAACAAGGATTCGAGCCCATTTTCGGACACCTGAAAAATGCTTGAAATTACGATATTCAACACATTTCATTGTTCTTCGTCGGAACATATTGCATAAATTGCTAAAACTAAATTCATGTTATATCTCATCAAGGCCTCCACGATGACATTAGATGATTAAATAATGGTTTGAGGGGGTCGTTTCAACGCAAAATACAGCAGTAACTGACCATCAAAACATGTTCCATATTGCAGATGAGGTCTTCTTTAGACGTATGCCGTCGGCATTCCTTAAATCCGCCGGCAATGTTGTATATACTGTCATTTGAACATATGCACAAGCAATATATCCACATGGTTTTATTTATCTTCAAGTCCTTGAGGACGCTGTGAATTACAGCAGTAACAAGGATTTGAGCCTATTTTTGGACGTCTGAAAAATGCTTAAAATTATGATTTTCAACAGATTTTGCCGTTCTTCGCAGTAATATAAAGCATAAACTGCTAAAACTAATTTAATTTTGTATATAATAGAGACTTCATCAATGACCTTAGGAGACCAAGACGTGTCTCATGTGCATCGTTTCAGCGCAGAATACAGCAGCATCTAAGCACCAAAATATGTTTCAATTTTGTGATGAGGCGTTTTTTCGACGTATGCCGTCGGCATTCTGAAAATCGGTCGGCAATGCAATATATACTTTTACTTGGACATACATGCCAGCAATATATCCACATAGTTTGATTCATCCTCATGTCCTCCTGGACGCTTTGAATTACATCAGTAACAAGGATTCGAGTCCATTTTCAAACACTTGAAAAAATGCTTGAAATTACCATTTTCAACACATTTCATTGTTCTTCATCGGCATATATTGCAGAAATTGCTCAACCTATATTTATTTCATATCTTATAAAGACCTCAGCAATAATATTAGATGACCAAAAAATGGTTTGAGAGCATCGTTTTGGTGCAGAATACAGCAATAACTGACCATCTAAACATTTTCCAAATTACAGATGAAGTCTTTTTTGGACGTATGTCGTCGGCATTCTTCAAATCCACCGGCAATGTTGTATATAGTATCATTTGAACATATGCACAAGCAATATATCCACATGGTTTTATTTATCCTCAAGTCCTTCAGGACGCTGTGAATTACAGCAGTAACAAGGATTCGAGCCCTATTTTGAACATCGGAAAAATGCTTAATTACGATTTTCAACAGATTTTGCCGTTTTTCGCAGGAATATAAAGCATAAACTGCTAAAACTAAATTTTATTTTGTATGTAATAGAGACTTCATCAGTGATCTTAAGAGACCAAATCATGTCTCAAGTGCATCGTTTCGGCACAGAATACATTAGCATCTAATCACCAAAATATGTTTCAATTTTGTGATGAGGCGTGATTTCGACGTATGCCGTCGGCATCCTGAAAATCGGTCGGCAATGCAATATGTACTTTTATTTGGAAATGCATACCAGCAATATATCCGAATTCTTTGATTCATCCTCATGTCCTCCTGGACGCTGTAGATTACAGCATTAACAAGGATTCGAACCCATTTTCGGACACCTGAAAAATGCTTGAAATTACGATTTTCAACACATTTCATTGTTCTCCGTCGGCACATATTGCATAAATTGCTAAAACTAAATTCATTTTATATCTCATAAAGGCCTCAACAATTAGACGATTAAATAATGGTTTGAGGGGATCGTTTCAGCGCAAAATACAGCAGTAACTGACCATCAAAACATGTTCCAGATTACAGATGAGGTCTTCTTTAGACGTATGCCGTCGGCACTCTTTAAATCCGCCGCAATGGTGTATAAACTATCATTGGAACATATGCACAAGCAATATATCCACATGGTTTTTTTTTTATCCTGAAGTCCTTCAGGACGCTGTGAATTACAGCAGTAACAAGGATTCGAGCCCATTTTTGGACGTCTGAAAAATGCTTGGGGAGGATATAAGTTTAGCACTTTCTCAAATCTTAATGTTGCCTCGACCAGTAATTTAAAATCTTGTGTAGTTGATTCGTGTATTAAGTAGTTAGAAGTTGTTTGAAGTTGTTTTGATCGTCGATAGATATGTAATCCTATTTTGTGTTTGTCTCAATCTATGGCTGTTATGATTTTCCGGTCTGTTTGATTTCCCGGAAACACATAGCACCCAAAACACAGTTATATAGCCATGCATCGCAAAGTAGGCATGCAACACAAACAAACTGCAAGGGGAAAATATACACTATAGTACACGGATTATGTTAACGGATAAATTATATTTGCGGATAACAGAGATATCTGATTAAACTTGTTTTGGCACAATGGCATTCTTACACAGATTTTTCACAAATATGACGAAAGACAATGCTTCAATGAAAGCACTTTTAAATTCCTTCAACTTACAGCTCGTAATCATTAGAAAAAAACAGTGTTAAATGCATTTTCACTGTCTCCCAGCATGGCCTGTTTAATGTTGAAAATAGTACTCGGATTATCAGTTTAACATTTTATTGGGCATTTGTGATGGCAAAATATGCTCAAGGTAATCAAGGTATCCGAGTGATTACGACGTTTTTCGTGACACTCAACAGATGGAATTTAAGCTGTGTACCCTCGACAGTATTTGTAATAGCCTAACGAATTCAAGGTATTGGTATTTCGGGAGAAATAGAGCAGTTATTTGAATTAAATTACAAAAACTCATTTTAGCCGTAGCAAAAATAATTCATTGAAAGGAAGCAGATGGTCGTTTTGTTTATGGAGATGGCCAAGTATAATGCAAACGGATTGTCTATACGCTGCAATTGCCGAAAACTATCTCGAGTTCGGACGAACAAGATTGGCATTGATTTTCTTATTGTGTTCAAAACAAACAAAAAATGACTGACTTGCCAATGAAAATCAATTAAAATGTTGTAAAGTTTAGAAATCTATACTGGCAGAAAACAAAAAAAAATGTAAAGGTTTGAAATCTAGCAGGGCCGGGTAAAATAGGAATGGCATTTGAAAAGCCACAAAAAATAACTGGATGTTGAGATGGCTGTTGCTGACACACACTAAGTTGGTTTGAACCGAAACCAGACCAACTTTTTACCGATGATATAACTGTAGTTGATAATTCAGCAAAAATGTCTGTCGAACCCTTTACATTTGCTATCTTCCATGAAATATAATTTGTCATTGGCTGGTTCTCCCTTAGCCAGAGCCCTTATCATACAAACCACTCTCAAACTTCTCAACTTTTATCTTGCATTATCTCAAGAGGAAGGAAATCTATTGCAAGGCTGCCTAAACAGAAATGTTTGTTTTTACTAATAGTACATTAGCCCGTTTTATGGTAAATATAGGTACTGAAAAAATATTTCAGCAATAACCAAATAAACTTAGTCAATCGGCAATGCAAATAATGTCTTTTGAGAATGCATGTTCAAATTTTGGTTTGGAACGGTAAGAGGGGTATACATATTGCCTTTCAAACTGGTTAGATCATGCATGACAATAGACAATCAATATAAAATAAAAATGTATAAACAGTACAACTTGTATTAAGAGACCACCCAAGGAAGGACAAAACGTGGTCTCTTAACATAACTTATTAACACAAATGGGAACTGAAAAAGTGGTCGCCTAATAAAGTGATTGTTTAATAAACGTTTTATTTAAAGCAAGTTAAACTTTATCTGATTTTAGATTAATAAACGTTTGTTCGGTTCTGTTACTTGACAGTCATATTTCAGTCATAATGGCTGATTCAACCTTTGATGGTATTTTTTTATTCTTATCTTATTAAATGAATGTTTCACTTTCTTATTGCCTTCGCTTACATTCTTATTTGTTAACTGCTTCTTTTTATTCTAAAACATATGTTATCTTATTACAACAAAACACGCAAACTAGAATGTGCTGCTACATTCATTTTCATTGTTAAATTAAGGAATATAAACATATACATTTGCATACTCAGGTTTTACAATGATTATCCATTTTCAAAAACAATTTAGAATGATTTGAGTAATTCAGTGACATCATTCGTACTAATTGATTAATGAGTGAGTGAGTGAGTTGGGTTTTACGGCGAATCGACACAAAATGGTCATATATCGCCGAAAATTGATTAATGAATGTGTTCCCAATTTACAAAGTAGTTTTCTAGTTATAGAAAATAAGCTATTTAATATAAAGCAAGTACTCACGTTTGTTAGTAGGAATGTAAAACAGAGAACACATGCATGTATGGAAAAATTACCTATAAAACAAATAGTTAGTTTGATCATTAGAATAAGTAAATTCGATAGGAGTAAAAAACAAACAAAGTAATGATAGTCTATAAGAACGTGAAACAATTAGGTAAGGTTGGGCCGGTTGTTTAAAATTTGTAATATTTCATATGTATGTATTGATGCCATACACATGAACCTACAATAAAAGATAACCTCTTTGACAACAATTCTGGTGTTACCGAGAATAGCAGGTATATAATTTAGCAACGTTTGGCCTGTCATATCCTAATATTGACTAAGTGAGTTTCTTTTTGATGTTTTACACAAGGTGCAATACAACTTGTCAGACCTGGAACATCAGTTTTAATCATCTACTGGCATCTCTAACGCATCTGTTCCTTCTACAAAATCTGCACGTGATTATAATGTACGCTTCATGTTAGTATGCAAGGAATTATACTAAATTAACCATTGTAGTAAATGTTTGAACTAAAACTTTTGTTTGTCCAAGTCGTATTATTACTGATACATTTTAGGTTAGTGTTGGATATGATGCTATGGTGTGCTCAAGGCTGGTCTGGAGATCGGTGTCAACATCTATGTCACTCTACTTCGAGTAAAATGTGCAACAAAGACGGAAAACTCGTTTGTAAACATGGTGAATATATAAGTTCACAAAACTGTTGGAATTATTTAGTGACTAGCAACACTTTTCCATCAAAAATGAAATTGTCTCTTTTATGTTATAGAAATGACTAGTTTTGAATTTTATTACATTAAAATAAATAATTTAAAAAATGGAAATATATATAATGTCAGCGATGTTATTAAAACACTGAATCAAATGGATATTCTGCATGTGCCTTTGCAGCTACTTAAAACCGGTAAACAATTAATTGCATGAGGTGTGAAAATTACGGTATAAGCACGTTAATGTAGTGGCAAACTGATTTTTAATGTAATATGAATAAAACTTACTTTACACAGGAAATAATTATATGCTTTAGTTTACCATATTTCAGTTTGCTTTGAAGACTTCAGTCTTCATTTCAAGATTTAACTTTACCATTTTGCACTGAAACTTTCCTCATTTGGTGTTTTACCAGGGTATGGTGGACATTCCTGTTCAGATATAAACGAATGTAGTGGTCAGTCGTCCCCTTGCAAGAACGGTGGTACGTGTAAAAACACAATAGGTTCGTTTATATGTCAATGCCGGACGGGATGGATCGGGCCAACGTGTGAGGTCGATATAGATGAATGTGACCTAGATTATTGTACAGATGCCTCAACTTGCACAAACACCCCGGGATCATTTCACTGCAGATGTAATAGAGGATTTCATGGTAGTAAATGTACTGATTTAAATGAATGCAAGAATCCCATGAAACTCTGCAAACATGACAGCACCTGTCTGAATCAATATGGACATTTCGCTTGCATATGTAGTGAAGGGTATTCTGGTGCCAGATGTGAAAACGACATCGATGAGTGTTCTTTATCGGTAAGTCTGCTCTTTATCATAATAAGTGTGTTTGCAAAGAGTTGTACTTGAGCAATCAGTTTTTACATTTAAAGTTACAGTGACTAAGTCCAGATGATAAACACTAATCCAAATGAATATAGGACTTTACTCGTATTAGTCAGACTCTGATATTGAGATAATCTCGATTGTTTGGAAACGCTCTCATTCGAACGTTTAATATACAGAAGAGAGTTATTTTCAAATTCATTTTAGTAAGTGGTTTGTAAAAACAAAAATAATATTTTCAAATTAAAGGATGTTATGGTTTTTGTAATTGCTTTTTCATTTAGTACATTTATAAAATATAAATTTTAACAATAGTTTTAAACACTCAAGTAAAACTGTAATATATTTAAGATGCAGAACGCTGTTCTATGAAAATAAATTAGATTCAGAGTAAGTTGAACCTTAAGACAAAAGTTTGAACTACTCTTTTAAACAAACAAACTTCAAATTCTTTAAAGATATCCAACGCCCATCTATCACTAAAATATTTACTTATAATGTAGAATATGCTTGTCAGATGTATCTAACTTAACTTAATACGCTCGTATATAACTTATGTGTATATAAAGCTACTTTAACAATTATATGGCATACAGTAATAACCGTTTGTTGATAAATTTTCTAGGATTTTGGTGTAGCTCACATTTATACTGTGTTTAGCTATGCATATATCAACTATTTTAAATCTAATGCATAGTTCTGTTGTACGCATAATCCCGCAATTTGTATGTTTACATAGACTATTTGCAGTATATTTTCATTTTGCAAATGTAGGTTATTGGTACTGCGTACCTTTAAATATAGGGTATAATAATTATTATCTAAATTTTGTTATCAGATATTATTTCCTGTTGTATATATTCTTGTATCATGACTTCATCTGTATTGATATATTTTCTGGCCCTGTTAGATAATGGAGTCCATATCAAAGCCTTTTGCTTAAGTCGGTGATAGGGTTCGCAATTCATTTCGTCTCGTGAATATACCCGATCTTGGTGGTGTTATATGCTTCCAACACATCTTCAGGTTTTAGTAATGTACCATTTCTTTTTTTCGGAAGTGTTTATACTCAATATTTCGTCTTCTAAAATATTAACAAAATAAGATATCATATGTTGGAGCAAAGTACAGAACTTACAAATAGATAATGTATATCACAGTCCATATCGCTACGCGTTATCAATGCAATGAGTCGTTGCTGCTACGATGCCAAACAAACATTTTAGAATAAACAAAATTTTGATAAGTTTATTAAATAATCAAGGCATTTGGATGGTTTTGTAACCTAGTTCATCACGGTTTAGAGTTCAGGTGCAAAGAAATTGAACCACGAGGACGTCATTTGTGTTTAAAATTCAAAGTATCTAATCATGGTTTAATTAGACGATTAACCACAATAGGGCCTTGACTATTTTCATTATAATTATATGCTCAGTGAAATATTTTGATAGTACCTTTGCTGGACTTCATTTATCCGAGTTGTAAAAAACGTCATGCTGCAATTGGCGTCATTAATGAGGTCATAGTGCTCTCTTACCGGTCCATGCATCAACCGTTGTTTATTGTAGGATATACTGAGCTGTTTAACTAGACAGCAAATCGAATGTATTTATTTATTTTGAAATACATTGTATTTCATTTAGATAGTAGTGTAATGCTCTTTCTTTAGTTCCTTAAAGCTGCAGTGTATCCAGTTAATGTGTCATATCAAGGAATGATACCTAAACTGATTTTTGTTGAAGAAGATAGATTCCTTGATATGTTAAATATAGGAAATTATCATGAGGAAATGTCTACAAATTTAGTGTAGCATGCTGTTTGTCTAAATGTTTCAGCTTTGTGATATCGAACGATACCTGTTTTTCAAATTTGATCTAGTATGATTTTAATTGTAACCCCATTGATCTTACAAAGTTCGATTTAAAATCCAATAAGTTGTTGACTCTATTTGCTTGGTGGGGGTGCTAAACCGAGTCGGCCGTCGTAAACTTTAACTAGAAATGTGTCCATGGGACACAGATGCCCCCACTACATGACATTAGTCAGGGGCCAGAACTCCTACAATACTAAATGAATCCGGATGCGAAACCCCAGGTGCACAACTACACATGCTGACCAACATTCCTGTAAACTTTGGTGATTCTAGGTCAAATACTTTTGGGGCTATGCGCGACACAACATTAAAATGACCAATATTTTACTAAGTCAGGGGCCATAACTCCTATATGATTGGATGAATCCGGACGCGAAACCCCAGGTGCACAACTACACATGCTGACCAACATGCCTGTAAAGTTTTGTGACTCTAGGTCATATACTTTTGGAGCTAGGCACGACACAACATTAAAATGACCATTTTTTACAAAGTCAGGGGCCATATATTCTGCATGAATCCGGACGTGAAACCCTAGGTGCACAACTACACATGCTGACCAACATTCCTGTAAACTTTGGTGATTCTAGGTCAAATACTTTTGGAGCTATGCGCGACACAACATTAAAATAACCAATTTTTTACTAAGTCAGGGGCCATAACTCCTACATGTCTGGATGAATCCGGACACGAAACCCCAGGTGCATAACTACACATGCTGACCAACATGCCTGTAAAGTTTTGTGACTCTAGGTCATATATTTTTGGAGCTAGGCACGACACAACATTAAAATGACCAATTTTTACAAAGTCAGGGGCCATAACTTCTACATGACTGAATGAATCCGGACGCGAAACCCCAGGTGCACAACTACACATGCTGACCAACATTCCTGTAAAGTTTTTTGACTCTACGTCAAACACTTTCAGAGCTACGCGCGACACAACATTTTCGGAAGGACGGACGGACAGACGGACGGACGGAAGGACGGACGGACAAGAGCAAATCTATATACCCCCCCCCCCCCCAAAGTGGGGGCATAAAAATAAACATCCACTGCAGCAACTGAATCAGATATGCTTTAACTTCGGTTTTTCTTCATTACTCAATAAATTTAAAACTCTTTTTGCTTAGACAATAAAAAAGGATACTGCTTTGAAATCACAACACCTGGAGCTATAATATTCATATAGCTATAGATTTCACAGAAGCGAGTTGGTTCCAATGTCGTAACGGTGGCTATCTTATTTTATCACATGTTTGATGTATCGGGTGTGTAATAAAGCCATTACATAAAAATGCTAAAACTTAAGAATGGATCAATATATTAAAACAAAACTTGGACTTGGCATGTTTGTGCCGTGTGGCGGCCGTAAAAAGTCTCCATGGCTGTCTCAAATCGTTCAGCACGACTTTTTTGACGTGAAATTGGCTGTATAGTTTCTCGGCATGAATATTTCGGCCTGGGTGGTTCCAATACTTCCGCTTTTATAGCTTTGTGTATTGTATAATCATCCCTTGGATATGGTGCCTGCTTTTAAATTTGTCTTTTGGCAGTTCTTGTGATATGCAGGCTCCATAACCTCAGAACCCCTTTCTCACGGGTGGTAAACGCGCAATCCAATTCCCGCTGGGAATACGCTTAAAATGGGTTGCGCGACGTCCGATGCTGGTGTTTCGCTAAAAAAAAGACGAAATTGAGGTATGTGAAGTTATAATCTGACGAGAGTAATTTTTCTCGAAAAAAGCAAAATGCTATTCGACACAAATATAATGATACATCATATATGTAAATGGCTTGTAATTTATGATTCGGCTCTATTATCACAAAAACTCTGGCGACACGAAGCGTGAAAAAGTATGAAATTAATAAAAGTGACAGGTTTCTGACCTCATATGCCAAATCTGAGGACATCTGATGCATTTTATTAAAACTCAACTGTTGTAATGTAACGGATATCACAATTGTTTGCTTCAGATCCTGCTTACGGGGACATAATTGACAAAAAAACTTCGGGAATGGAATTGCGCACCGGAAATGGAGTTGCTCGTATACATCATTATTTATATAATGTTTACGCGCAACTCCATTCCTGGGGCGCAACCCTATTTCCGATTATTTTTTGCCAATCTTTCCCCCAAAAGGAACATTATATTCAAGTGTATGTAATATTCATGACTGTTTTACACGTGTTTGATCATTAGAAGCGCGTCACATTTCCAGAAAAAGGGCACAAGAGTTAGAAAATTTGCATTTTCATGATTCCATACTTTTTTGACAGTTCGAGTTGAATTTTCGTGATACATGTAACATGGCTGATTCTTAGATTAATAAATTGGTATTTCACACATACAATCTTTATTCATTTTTGTGTCGAATAGCATTTGCTTTTTTTTTGAATACACTCGTAAATATGTCAGTAATTACAAAAACAAAAACCCTACTAACCTCGATTTTGTATAATTTGACGCGCAACACCAGCTCCGGAAGTCGCGCAACCCATTTTAAGCGTATTCCCAGCGGGAATTGGATTGCGCGTTTACCACCCGTGTTTCTAAATTCAGTTTGTTTAGTTCTGCCCATTGTTTTGTCGTTTAGGGCAAACCCATTATTTTCACTGGGTATCATACGCCGCTTTTATGGAATTACACGCTAGTGTATAATTGAAGTATCCATGTGCACCGCCGTATGAACACATCTGCGAATGTCTCTAAATTGTTTTTTTTTGTTTTTTTTTGTACTTTTAGCATGTGTATATGTTGAGTTCTGTTCAACCATGGACTAGAGGGCGTGGACGGTAGCATGCATTTCAACTACCGTTTATGAACAGGCTAAAAAAAAACGAGCATGCAACATTTTCGTTTTTGTCGAGTTGAGCAAACTTCGGAGTTTCCGCTTTTTTATTTTAAGCAGCTTACAGAAAAGCTAAGCAGATTGCATTTTTGGACGAGAAGGATTAAGATCATTCTTATCGAGTTTTATATCGAATACTTCCCTAAATGTATTGAAACTTCAACGTGACCGAGTGGAGTACTTCGTTACTTTAATGTAACATTTTCATGACTTTTTTATAATAAAATGAGCATCTTTCAAGCTATTAGGTTCAATAGGCCCAACTAAATGCCACAGCTCTGTAAGTTTTTGTTGGATTGATATATTTAAATGAAACTAACCCCCCCCACACACCCCCGCCCCCCCCCCCCACACCCCTCCACACACACACCACCACCACCACCAACAACAACAACAGCAACACCAACACCACATACACACATGCACGCACGCACGCAAGCACAAACACACAAACAGACGCGCGCGCGCCCAATCCCTCGTAACTGTAATGGTTTGCTTATTTTAATATTTTAACATTTAAGTTCTTTCAGTTAGTATATATTCATATTGTTTATAATCCTCCATCCAGTCTTAATCCTCTAAGGCTAATGTAGTGTTTTCTACTTCTTTTTTTAATTTTATACTATCAAATCAGTACCAAAGTACCATTTGTCCAAGTAAGGCCAGTAAAGCGTTAGACCCTCATGGACATTTTGTTTTTATTTGTACCGTAAACTTTATCATTAGAATTAATCACTAATGGAATAGTTAGTTCATTTCAAGGTTTAAAATCCCAACCCATTTTAAATTCTAGTGACAATTTTTCAACTGCTGGCAAATAACACACAGAAAACGAACAAATACTTTTCTTTAAATAACATTTAATAATCAAACATCTTTGAACCTCATTTATAATTTGTTCAGACAATTTTCCGTTGTATTCTGTTGTTTTTTTGTTTGTTTTTTTTTTTTGTCGTTTTTTTTTCTACTTTGGTTGCTTTCTTTGCATCTGATATTTCATCTCTAATATGCTAAAAGAGTTTTATAGTGATTAAATTTATACTTCATGAAGCACTTTCCTGCATTTTCAGATATGTAGTCCGCATAGTAACAACTGTACGAACACCGTCGGCAGTTACAGTTGTAACTGCAAAGCTGGTTGGACAGGAATAAAATGTGAAAATGATATAGATGAATGTAAAAGCAGTCCATGCAATAATGGAACATGTGGAAATACACCTGGTAGCTATACATGTAATTGCAATCATGTGTATACAGGAAAACACTGTGAAAATGATATAGACGAATGTAAACGTAATCCTTGTGAAAATGGAACATGTAGAAATGTTGTCGGTAGTTATAAATGCAACTGTTATCATGGGTATACAGGAAGGAAGTGTGAAAATGATATAGATGAATGTAAAATTAGTCCGTGCAATAATGGAACATGTAGTAATACACCCGGAAGCTATAAATGTAATTGTAATCAAGCGTATACAGGAAAACACTGTGAAAATGATATAGACGAATGTAAAAGTAATCCCTGTAAAAATGGAACATGCAGTAATACAATCGGAAGTTATAAATGCAACTGTTTTCAAGGGTATGCAGGTATACATTGTGAAAATGACTTTGACGAATGTTCCATAGTTAAGTGTGCAAACAACGGAACATGTGTAAACCTAGATTATCCTAAAAGATACCGATGTGATTGCCCCAAGGGTTGGGATCCTAAAAGTCGGTGTCGGCATCGTACAGATGAATGTAAAGCGCTTCATCCTTGTGTTAATGGAAGCTGCAGTAACAGTTTTGGACAGTATATATGTTCATGTAACACTGGCTGGACTGGCAAGAACTGTAGCATTGATTTAGATGAGTGTAACGACAATCCTTGTTTGCACACCGGAACTTGTATCAATAGCATGGGAGCATACACGTGCCACTGTTCCACAGGGTGGACGGGGAAGAACTGCTCGACTGATAAAAATGAATGTGCTACTCTTCGTCCTTGCAGGAACAATGGTAAATGTATTAACACAGGGGGAGGATTCGCGTGCCACTGTACTACAGGATGGACGGGGAAGAACTGCTCGACTGATATAAATGAATGTGCTACTCTTCGTCCTTGCAGGAACAATGGTAAATGTATAAACACAGGGGGAGGATACTCGTGCCTCTGTACTACAGGATGGACGGGGAAGAACTGCTCTACTGATATAAATGAATGTGCTACTCTTCGTCCTTGCAGGAACAATGGTAAATGTATAAACACAGGTGGAGGATACACGTGCAACTGTTCCACAGGATGGACGGGAAAGAACTGCTCGACTGATTTAAATGAATGTGATTCTCTTCGTCCTTGCAGGAATAATGGTAAATGCATAAATGCAGACGGAGGATACACGTGCCACTGTTCCGCAGAATGGACGGGAAAGAACTGCTCAACTGATATAAATGAATGTTATACTTTTCGTCCTTGCAGGAACAAGGGTAATTGCAAAAACACAGAGGGAGGATACACGTGCCACTGTTCCGAGGGATGGACGGGAAAGAACTGCTCAGAGGATGTAGATGAGTGTGATGTAATTCACCCATGCAAAAATAATGGTTCATGTAGAAACATGAAAGGTAGCTATACATGTCATTGCCCTGTAGAATGGAAAGGACAAAACTGTTCTATTGATGTCAATGAATGTGAAACATTTCATCCGTGCCACAACAATGGCAGATGCGTCAACTCGGAAGGAAATTATACATGTCATTGCCCTGTAGAATGGAAAGGACAAAACTGTTCTGCTGATGTCGATGAATGTGAAATGTTTCATCCGTGCCACAACAATGGCAGATGCGTCAACTCGGAAGGAAATTATATATGTCATTGCCCAGTAGAATGGAAAGGACCAAACTGTTCTGTTGATGTCAATGAATGTGATACGTTTCATCCGTGCCAGAATAAAGGCTCATGCGTCAACTCGAAAGGAAATTATACATGTCATTGCCCAGTAGAATGGAAAGGACAAAACTGTTCTGTTGATGTCAATGAATGTGAAACATTTCATCCGTGCCACAACAATGGCAGATGCGTCAACTCGGAAGGAAATTATACATGTTATTGCCCAGTAGAATGGAAAGGACAGAACTGTTCTGCTGATGTCGATGAATGTGAAAAGTTTCATCCGTGCCACAACAATGGCAGATGCGTCAACTCGGAAGGAAATTATACATGTCATTGCCCAGTAGAATGGAAAGGACCAAACTGTTCTGTTGATGTCAATGAATGTGATACGTTTCATCCGTGCCAGAATAAAGGCTCATGCGTCAACTCGAAAGGAAATTATACATGTCATTGCCCAGTAGAATGGAAAGGACAAAACTGTTCTGTTGATGTCAATGAATGTGAAACGTTTCATCCGTGCCACAACAATGGCAGATGCGTCAACTCGGAAGGAAATTATACATGTTATTGCCCAGTAGAATGGAAAGGACAGAACTGTTCTGCTGATGTCGATGAATGTGAAAAGTTTCATCCGTGCCACAACAATGGCAGATGCGTCAACTCGGAAGGAAATTATACATGTCATTGCCCTGTAGAATGGAAAGGACAAAACTGTTCTGCTGATGTCGATGAATGTGAAACGTTTCATCCGTGCCACAACAATGGCAGATGCGTCAACTCAGAAGGAAATTATACATGTCATTGCCCAGTAGAATGGAAAGGACCAAACTGTTCTGTTGATGTCAATGAATGTGATACGTTTCATCCGTGCCAGAATAAAGGCTCGTGCGTCAACTCGGAAGGAATTTATAAATGTCATTGCCCAGTAGAATGGAAAGGACAAAACTGTTCTGTTGATGTCAATGAATGTGAAACATTTCATCCGTGCCACAACAATGGCAGATGCGTCAACTCGGAAGGAAATTATACATGTTATTGCCCAGTAGAATGGAAAGGACAGAACTGTTCTGCTGATGTCGATGAATGTGAAACGTTTCATCCGTGCCACAACAATGGCAGATGCGTCAACTCGGAAGGAAATTATACATGTCATTGCCCAGTAGAATGGAAAGGACAAAACTGTTCTGTTGATGTTAATGAATGTGAAACGTTTCAACCGTGTCAGAATGAAGGCTCATGCTTCAACATGCATGGAAATTATACATGTCATTGCACTGAAGGATGGAAAGGACAAAACTGCTCTGTTGATGTCAATGAATGTGATACAATTCGACCTTGTCAGAACGAAGGCTCGTGCGTCAACACGAATGGAAATTATACATGTCATTGCCATGTAGAATGGAGAGGACAAAACTGCTCTGTTGATGTAAACGAATGCAACAATTCACCCTGTAAACATAATTCAAAGTGTAATAACATTGAAGGCGGATATACATGCACTTGCCCTCCAAACTGGTCCGGCAACAACTGTGACGTCGATGTGAACGAATGCAGTAGTTCCCCGTGCAAGAATAACGGAAACTGTTCTAACACAGAGGGAAGTTATACCTGCATTTGTCCTCCAAACTGGTCCGGAAACACTTGTGAAGACGATGTGGATGAATGCGGTAGTTTTCCCTGCAAGAATAACGGAACATGTTCTAACATGGACGGTGGGTACATGTGCAGCTGCTCTTCAAACTGGAGCGGCAACCACTGTGAGACGGACGTAAATGAATGCAAAAATTTCCCCTGTATAAATAATGGAACTTGTGAAAATGAGGCTGGATCTTATAACTGCAGATGCACGCAAGGATGGCAAGGCAAGTATTGCGAAAGCGATATTGACGAGTGTAGAGACAGTGACAATCCCTGTAAAAATGGAGATGTATGTAGTAATACCAACGGGAGTTATGTGTGTAAACATGATTCAACATTCTCGCCGCTGTCTCTTACATCTCATGCTACAACAGCTGTTTCTCTCCCTACCACAGCAAACCAGCCAGGCAGCACATCAGCTGGAGCTACCACATTGACAAATAAAAGCAACAAATCAATTGCAGCTTCAACACCGCATCAAACAATTAGTACAATATTCGCAGCAACCACACCAATACAAACAAAAACTACAGGAACTGAAGCTACAACTTTTCCAAGAACAAGCAATACAACACCAGCAGCTACCACATTGACACAAACGAGTAGAGCAACAAATGCAGTTACCACATCGACACAAATGAGAATTACAACACCTGTAGCTACGACAAAAATAAACAGTAAACCAACTGCTGCAACCAAATCGTTAAAAGCAAGAAGTACAACACCTGCAGCTACAACATCATTACAAACAAGTACTACAACTCCTACAGCTACGGCAACAACACAAACAAGTAGTACAACACCTGTAGCCATCATATCGAAACAAGCAAGAAATTCAACACCTGTCACTACCACATCGATACAAACAGGCAGAACAACACCTGCGGCTATTACATCGACACAAACAAGCAGAACAACACCTGCTGCTACCACATCGACACAAACAAGCAGAACAACACCTCTTGCTACCACATCGACACAAATAAGAACAATTCCTTCTGCAACCACAGTGAAACAAACAAGCAGAACATCACACGATGCAACCACACCGACACAAACAAGCAGAACAACACCTGCTGCTACCACATCGACACAAACAAGCAGAACAACACCTGCTGCTACCACATCGACACAAACAAGCAGAACAATACCTGCTGCTACCACATCGACACAAACAAGCAGAACAACACATGCTGCTACCACATCGACACAAACAAGCAGCACCAGACTAACTGTTACTTCAGTGACAGGCTTTGGTTTGTATTTATTATTTACTTTATATCGTACAGTCAGGTTTTGAAATTATCATTATCAATTTAAACATATACATTCGTATTAACATAAGAAGGTAAATCTCTTAGACAGACATGTCTTGATATTACAATCCTTAAGTGTGAAATTGTTAACAGAACCCAAACTGAACAGTAAATGTATTATTTTTATTGATAAATTCTCACCCTTGTGTTTCTTAAAGTTGTCTCACTGATATAACATTTAAAAATGCAAATGCATATATGCTTTATGACCACAGATGGCTACACACTAGAATTTGTGAAGGAAGTAAACTCGACATTTTATGACAGTATTACAGCCGGAATAAAAAGTGTGCTGCAAATCGAGACCTGTGCCGATAGCAAAAATATTGACGTTACATTTATGAACAATAACAAGAAAACGTAAGGATTTTTCTTCGATTAGCCCAACAATTTATCTAACATATTTTGCTATTCTCTATTTCCGTTATTTTAATTTACAAGAAGTCATATAATGTTTCAGCAGTTTGTGTGTCAATTTGAGCATATTATATAAATATGAGTTTGGGCATATTAAGTAAACGTGTCAATTTCATCGTACTAAATAAATGTGTCATTTTAGCATAGTAAATAAATGTGTCAATTTGAACATATTAAATAAAAATGATTTTGGGAATATTAAATACATGTGCCAATTTCAGCATAATTAGTAAATGTGTCAACTGGAGCATATTTAAAAAAATGGCAATTTGAACAAATTAAATGAACGTGCCAGTTTGAGCATATTAAATGAATTTGTTTGTTTCGGTCTATTATATAAATATGCAAATAAGAATATATTAAATAAGTGTGCCAATTTCAAAAATTGAAAAGGAAAAGGAATGTGCCAGTTTGAGCATATTAAATACATGTGTCCGTTTGAGCATATTCAATTAATGTGCCATTCAAGAAATATGCCATGTTGAGCATATTAAAACTAGAAATGTGTCCATAGGACACAGATGCCCCCACTACATGACAAAGGACACAATCTTTTCCTAGGTCAGGGGCCATAACTCCTACACGACTGAATGAATCCGGACGCGAAACCCCAGGTGCACAACTGCACATGCTGACCAACATTCCTGTAAACTTTGGTGACTCTAGGTCAAGTACTTTTGGAGCTACGCGCGACACAACATTAAATTGATCAATTTTTAACTAAGTCAGGGGCCTTAACTCCTACACGACTGAGTGAATCCGGACGCGAAACCCCAGGTGCACAACTGCACATGCTGACCAACATTCCTGTAAACTTTGGTGACTCTAGGTCAAATACTTTTGGAGCTACGCGCGACACAACATTAAAATGACCAATTTTTTCCTAAGTCAAGGGTCATAACTCCTACACAACTGAATGAATCCGGACGCAAAACCCCAGGTGCACAACTACACATGCTGACCAACATTCCTGTAAAGTTTTGTGACTCTGCGTCAAATACTTTTGGAGCTAGGCGCGACAAAACATTAAAATGACCAATTTTTACAAAGTCAGGGGCCATAACTCCTACATGACTCAATGAATCCGGACGCGAAACCCCAGGTGCACAACTGCACATGCTGACCAACAATCCTGTAAAGTTTGGTGACTCTAGGTCAAATACTTTTGGAGCTACGCGCGACACAACATTAAATCAATCATTTTTTAACTAAGATAGGGGCCTTAACTCCTACATGACTGTATGAATTCGGACGCGAAACCCCAGGTGCCCAACTACACATGCTGACCAACATTCCTGTAAGGTTTTGTGACTCTACGTCAAATACTTTTGGAGCTACGCGCGACACAACATTCTCGGAAGGACGGACGGACAAGGGCAAATCTATTTGCACCCCCTCCCCCAAAAGTGGGGGCATAAAAATGTGCCATTTTGAGCATATTCAACGAATATTTAAATTTTCATTTTTTGTTGTTTTGTTTTGTTTTGTTTTGAATATACAAATTTGAGCATATGTTGAATGTACCTTTTATAAAAAGCAGGAATTTCTCCGTGGAATTTCATGCACAGTGCGACGGTCAAGATGTCTCAAATTCCAAGATTGCGGAAGCATTTAATGCGTTGTCCCCAGAAAAATTAAAGTCCCTCTTCCCTTTGGAAGTGAAGCAGAAAGGTGGGAAAGCACCAGAGGTATATTCAATCTTTAGAATATTCTAAGCATAATGGTAAGTCGAATAGAAATTGTCGGCTATACTGAACTATAGTAAGTAGTTGTGGTTAAGTTAAATGAACAATATGTTCAGAAGAATCTCTGCTTGTCAAGATGCTAGAATGACATCAGACGGCCGTTAAATTTCTTTATATATGTGTCATATAATCCTTTTTAAGTGCGCTTTCTGACAATGAAAATCAATATCTTTTATCTCTGATTCTATGATCCTAGAAAATGGCTTTCTTGGAAAATATTTGTGTCATTATGAAGAACGAAATAAACAGTATTAAAGGTAATTGATCGCCACCGATTTTGTAAGTCTACCAAATAGTAGGTCGTTGTGTACATCGTTAAAATTTTATGTGAGACATAGAAAACATTTATTGTATTTCCGCGCCGGAAGTTACTGCAATCATTTTAGTAAAGGAGTAGGACTAAAACAATTGAATGCGACCAAATTCAGAAAAGGTGAGCAAGTTACTAGGTTGCGATTACCCATATTTGAAAATATTGCATAACACGATACGAAGTATACAGAATGAATATCCCACTTAGAAAAATAAAGCATGTATTGCCTTAAAACCACTATAAAGGCCAAATAATATAATTTATATTCTCCCCAATACACGCCAAATATTGTCAAATACGTATGTCAATAGTTTTAATAATTTTATAATTACTGTGCGTAAGTGTAATGAAGTTAATCATTTTAATGTGGATATTCTAATGTCAAATTATTCAGTCCGGTGCTTACTTCATGGTCAAAACTTACCTTCCCGACAATATGGTCATTTACCTGTTAGCAAGGATTTTGTATTAACAAAACTTAGGGGTGCATGGTGTTCCTTTTTGTGTAATCAATAAAACAGCTAATCCTGTAACCACAAGCGGTCTACCTATGGATATATTTTTTTTTTATTATATACCAGTCTCAAATAAATATGTAAACAACCTTTATCACGGGTCATTAAAATGTAAACAAAGACTGTTAAAGTTACTGGTCGGCAAAAAACAAAAGTGAAAACTGTTCATTAGAAATATTCCGATAATAACTTGAGAAGGAGCACGTGTTTGGTCTAAATTGACATTTGTTTTTGATAAGATATGTACATGATTTTCTGAAAATTATCTTTACACATTTCAGTTGTTGCTTTTAATGGTCTACAGGCAGTTAGTCGAAAATGACGTTTGTTTTTGTAGTACATTACATGGAAACTTCGATACAATAACCAAACTTTACATGGGGAAAGGTTGAAAATTTCTTTCGGGAAACATTCCTTGATATGAGTCAGCTTTATTTATCTAAACAAGCATTTGTCACAAGAAAAGTATAAAAGTCAAAACGAAAATGTTTTCGAGAATACTCCGTTAATCACATTGTACGCATATCTTTTTTTCAGAAATCGTGGATTGAGAAGAACATGATGGTTGTTGTTGGTGCTGTTGTTGGTGTTGTGCTTATCAGTGTCGTAGCAGTAGGATGTAAATGTTACAGGTATGCAAAGGGTGAAAGGTTTTATATATAATTGTTTTAGTCAAATGCCTGTCTATTTCAAATGTGGTTAATATATTAAAATAAAGTCCATAAAATAAGCGTATCGAGATGTGATTTCTATTCCTGGTTAATTAAAAATCTACTCAATATAATTGGTAGTAAGTTATTGCCTGTGATCCGAAGAACCTATGACTGAATCTCTCAGCTATTGGCGACAAGCCGTCCAATAAGTGTTTGACTTTAGTCTACCAAACCTGTGTTGAATTATAAAAAAGATGCATCCTCCTTTTTTTCAATTTCATTCAAGAAGATTTTCGTATAGTATTACAACAATAATTTGTATTGAATTATCAAAACACTATTGCTACAGGAAAGATGATAATCGCCGTATATGCTTAATGAAATACAAATACATAATAGAGGATATTTGTTCGTTTTTCGTGAATATGGAATATATCTCACTGGGAAGTGAGAAAATTTCAAATATTTTCACGAGCGCGTTTTCACTTCGAGGTGAGATATATTCCATATTCACGCAAAAACAAACAAATTTTCTTTTTATTTTATGCTTAATTACGTTAAAATGTGCATTTTGCAACAAATTTTAATCTCAGCGCGGGCAACAGGCGCGCGTAAACAGAATGACGTCAGACGTGTTGCGAAGTTAGAAAGACGCACACAACATAAAGTTCCTTTTTATTTTTTGCTGCATAATGTTATGAAATAATTTGAGTCGAGAAATATACTATAATGAACAAAGTGTGACTACAATTTTCATCCTGTTTGAAGCAAATAATTTAAGATTCATACACAATGTACAAGTAGATCGGAGCTATATCTCTCACAGTGTGAAAATATAGATTTCATATTTTCACAGTGTGAGTGATGAGATATAAAGATATTTAACTGATAGAATACTGTATTTCATTAGTTAGCATAAAATGAATATGCGTACATCTTCTCTTACAGATCTAGGAGACATTTCACAAGCGGCGAAGATGGACCTGTTTATGATGACACACCTACATTCGTTGAACTAAAGGACAGAGACAGCACTTTAAGTGAAAGAGTTATAGCCACAGAAAATCCACTTTATGACTCGTTTGCCTCTACAAGTAAAGAAAGCACTAACGCCTAGTGTTGATATTGCTAAATGGTGTTTTTGTATAACTCTCGAGATTGACTTTTATCACGTTGACGAACGTCATGTGTTCTTAAATACATATTTTACCTATATTTTATAGATAGACGAATAGTGACGACATTGCTAATGTTGTGTTTGATTATTCTCAACAACAGAATATATACGCTGTGTGAATGTATATTTTATAGACGAATTTTGATTCTTTTTTATCGTTATAACGATGGTAATGGTGTGTTTGAGCCATAACAAAATAATGCATGTGATGTATGACTATCTATTGTTCTTGCTAATTGCAGATTTGAATTCTGTTTTTTTTTGCCTTTACATCTAGAAATGTTCTAGTGCTTAATAATGATGACATTGCTAATTATGATTATTTTTTATATTTTATTTATAGGTTTTGTTACTGTAATTTCATAGATAATGCGGTTTACTTTATTCCTATAAAAGATGTAAATTATGCATGTAAATATGTAGATGTATATTGCTGAACATTTTACTTCTACGCAAATGGCTGCGAGGTCATGAAATTAAGAATTATAAAGACATCATGCACGTTTTGTCTCTATGCAAAGATTTGTCTAACCTTTAGGAATATTATGTCACATGTGCCACAAATGTGTGCACACATTGCATTTCAATGAACTGTAACTATAAGGAATGTAATTGTACAAATATCATCATATGAGCGCATGTTACTTCTGGAATATCGTGCCCCACTAAAAAGATATGAATAAAAATAACTCCATAATTGTTATAGATCAGACTTTGAATAATGAACTGCATGTATGTAAGTAATATGCATACAACAAATATTTGAATAATTAAGTTTAATGCCATTGTAACTTGCATGGTGAGTCGATCAAATGTGTCCACATTTCCTCTATTGTCTGTTTCGTTATGAAAGATGATAATAGTGGGATAAATGATATACATTTATGTTTCATTTCAGTTTATCACATGTTTGTCGTCGCGGGAGTGTAATAAAGCCATTAAATAAAAATGATAATACACTAGTGTAATAAAGCTTTGATGTCGACGTCATTTATAATATAGGCGACGCCGGTCAAATTGTCTTGTTTATATAGTAAAAGAAAGTCGAATTTTTGATGTTTCGACAAAAAAGGCTAACATGTGATAAAAAGAATATTACATTTGTGACTTTCCACATTGAATTTATTAAACTCGTTGAATAAAATTGATAAAATGCTCGGCAGAGCCTCGCATTTTATTATTTTTTTTCAACTTGTTTAAAAAAATCAGTATGAAAAGACACTCATGTAATATCCTCTATGTATATGACTGCGTCGAGGGATGTAAATATGCATGTTCTAAAATTCATTCTGACTTGGCCATATTTTTAAATAAGGAAACCTTCATTCAGTGTCATTTCATAGATGAAAATCAATTTTAAAACTTTGTTTTCTTTCCCCATACGTTATCGGAAAGTTACTTCATTTTTTCATGGATTGAAACAGAAACAAAGGCTGACAAAATAGTGTACACAAGGTATCAAAACTGTTGTTTGCGAAACGAAATATTGACGTCAGAGTTATGTTTCTTCTGTGAGATGAAAAAAACCTTTGGTGCCAGTGTGTTTCCTTTTACTTGCTGTGATTATGTAAACTATTATTTATGGCTGTAAATGCCACAACAAAATGACTCCAAACACTTATTGCCTTTCAATCAAACGGTTATTCAGTTATTTTCATCTGTTGATATTTTTGTTACATTAGGCTTATTCCACAAGTATTACTTTAGATGACATGCATTTAAGATAAATGAATTATGAAATAAACCAATTTGAATATAGTCAATCTCACAAATGTAATCACTTATATATTATGTCTATGAAATGTCTACATTATTTTATTGATTAATTTACTGCATCAATAAAGTCGAATTCTATTTTAAATTTTTAATTACTATTATCGTCTCTGAAACATGTATACTTGATATTATACCATGGCTAGAATTCAGAAGATGCTAAGTAAATGTTGTAAATGGAATATTTGTATACTATCAAGGTCACAATTTGAACTTCAATGGAACAGTGTGTATTTATATAAGACATGTAAACTATATACATATATACACTGTCGTTGTTATATTTAAATACATGATTTTTTTCAATTATTGTCATTACTATGAGGGATGTATTCATAGATTAAAAAGATTAAAAATAACCAAGACAACACACAAATGAAATAAATATACGTAAGAAATAAAAATGTTACGATTGATTTGCAGTTGTTGTTATATTTACTTTCTCGATTGCTTTTATTCAAATGTCAAATACATGTAATATAAACACAGTAATTTTCATGACAATGAAGGCCATCAGAATTCAACCGTTCCATGTCATTTCTTTTTGTGTGTGTTTATTGTTGTTATTTTTGTTGGGTTTAACGTCGCACCGGCACCATAATAGGTCATATCGCAACTTTCCAGCTTTGGTGGTGGAAGAAGACCCCCAGGTGCCCATCCGTGCATTATTTCATCACGAGTGGCTACTGGGTAGAACCACCTACCTTCCGTAAGCCAGCTGGACGGCGTCCTCACAAAGATTTCAACGCCCCAGTAAGGCTCGAACCCACATCGATGAGTGATTTGAAGTCAGCGACTTTAACCCTCGGTCACAGAGCCCCCTATATTCGGGAAACTGACTATTACTAATTATGGGTTTTGTTAGTGACCCTCCACAGAAATGTGTTGTGTCGGTATTTAAAATGTATATGATGGGATTTGGGGAGGGCAAAGCGTTAGTGTAGTCCCCATTTCTAAAGTACTGGCCCACACATATTAGTTGTGAGTCACTAACAAACTCAATAATTGTTTTGTTTTTTAGACACCAATTTTCAGTCTAACCCGACATAAAAATCTCCTGACCGTCCAAGATAATCAAGAAGGTCACAATGTGGCCACAATTTAACCAAATGAAAATGCGGAAGGTAAAAGAATTGTCGAGCTCGAGTCATTGTTAGCGTGGATACCGAATATGTTAACTAGCCTTCTGTATATTATTGGGGTCTATGTTAAACCAGCTTCTTATAATGTCGGTTTCTTCCAAAATTTTGGATCAGTGTACTGAATGCACAGCGTTTCTACATGTTTATGAAAAACTCTTTTTTTCCGTTCAAAACAATTACGTTAAAGGTTTAACATATTAATCCGTCAGATTATTACAAATACATTACAAAGTCCAGTCTTTCTGACGGGAGTCTACAACCGTTGTAAAATAAATATATTTAACCTTTACCCTGCTAAATTTCTACAATGGACTGGTTCATCATTCAATTTGGGCAGTACCACTTATTATTCAAAGGGGTGTTTACTAAAAATTTACTGACTGAATAGCAAAACATTGCTGATCATGATCACATCCTTGGTCTGCACTGGCCAAAAAGGCAAAGTCACTTGACACTAGCAGGCTAAACTCCGAGTAAAACATTGTTTAGCTGCCTTCTATTTTAATGAAACGGTTGACAAGTCTTTAAGGATATTATAGCATTATTAATTTGACAACGCATCCTTAAATTGTTGCTGCTGACGGAGGCAAAAAGTGTTGTAGGAAGATATTTTATTTTAAATATGAAAATAAATAACATATATATATAAAATAATATCATATACCACGTCAACGAACCAAAATAATTTGCATTTAATTAATATTGTGTAGTTATTGTTGAACAATAAATGCAAAACTATTAAATCAAAAATTATAAATTGATCCTCGGTGCTACTATAAAAGTTGTGCTATCGTCATAATTACTCTTGTATTTTCGGTATATATATTTTTACACATGATGATGATCGGTCGTTTACTTGGTAAATCATTGTACAAGTTTATGTCATGGCTCTAATCTTCCACAAAGCATTTTAAACCTGAGAAAACGTACACTAAATTGACTAAAACCAAGAAAATTACTATGCGTCACCTCAGTTCCTAATTATTTCTTATAACTGCATTTATAAACAATAGTTTTCATGTGATGTGTCCTCAAAACGTGTAATTCCTTGAAATCTGTGTGCTACCCCTGGAAACACCATCCCTCTTCCGTGTTATATTTGTGTCTGGGGAGCATACATTGAGTCGTACACTGGGTTTCGGATGGTGATAGTTGCCTCTCCGTCCATATCTTGAAGTTCTTCTACCACTTCCTTGTTGAATATATCTGGCTCTGGCTTCTTTCTAAAATTGATAAATATCATAACTATATATTACATGTTATTCATTTATGAAATAAATGAAATAATTATCAATAAACTATGCTTTACAAAATAGCGGCAAGAAAACAGCACATTGTCCACGTGTAAGGTTTTGTTGTTTTCTATGCTTCCAAAAATCATCTTAAATTTGAGCCGTGCCATGAGAAAACCAACGTATTGGGTTTGCGACCAGCATGGATCCAGACCAGCCTGCGCATCCGCGCAGTCTGGTCAGGATCCATGCTATTCGCTTTTAAAGCCTACTGCAATTAGAGAAACCGTTAGCGAACAGCATGGATCCGGACCAGACTGCGCGGATCCGCAGGCTGGTCTGGATCCATGCTGGTCACAAACCCACTATGTTAGTTTTCTCATGGCATGGCTTTGATAACTTGTATTATATTTCAAATGAGATAAAGTTACCCATTTAGGATTTTAACCTTTACCCTACTAAACTTAAATGGACTGATCCATCATTCAATTTGGGCAGTATTATTTTTTATTCAAAGGGGTGTTAACTAAAAATTTACTGACTGAATACTGAACAGTGCAGACCATGTACAGGCTGGTTTTGGTCTGCACTGGCCGCAAATGCAGAATCACTTGCCGCCAGCAGGCTAAAGGTTAACAACACGTCTGCTACATGTACAGTTTGGCAGCGTTCTTCGCTTCAAATGGATCCTTCTTATAGATTTACCATATTTCAGACCGAATGAAGTAACCCATTTATGTTTATATCGGTAACCAGCCAGTGCAGTTCTTTACTTAAGATGAGATAATCAAAGTCATTAGGAAAACAGTTATAGCCAAGTTATACAATCCAAACCGGACCGTTTTTATATTTATTGTTGTTTTCAAATCCTCATTGTATTTTCTGTTTTTGGCACCAGTAGTCCAGCCCATAAGTGAAACTCGAAAACTAAAATCAGATTTAGAATAAGTTTTACAAAACACATTTATTAAGTAGTTTAACAAGAAGTGCAATCAGAAATCTTTATCACCAAACTTGGGACAGCTGTTTTCAAAACCAAATTTAATCATGAAAGACTCCGGTTGCTTTTTTCTCTCAGATGTGTACAAGAAGACAAATTATTCAAATAAGCGTCCAAGGTTTTGCTACTCATAATAAACATGATTAAGAAAAATCTAGGTACCTTTTACAGCGAACAATTACAACAATGACGATAACCAGAACCACGACACCGCCGGCAGCACCTCCTACTAAAGGTATATGAGAGGCTATCCAAGACTATAATACAATAACAGGTGTATTAGAACAAGATCTCGATTTAAGGTTGACAGTTTAGTTTATAATAATCTGATATATCTAGACTGTGATGTATTTCAACCACTCCCGTTTCCGCTTATTAGAAACAGTGCTGGTGTCATATGAGAATGTCATGGCTCCGGTCGGGTACAAACCCATGACCACCGGAACGAGCGGCAGACAAGCTGACCACTTGACCACGGCTTCTCTTAAAATTGACATGTAGCAATCTATTCACTGATGCGGGAGAGTGGGAGGGTAATATTTTCAATATCGTTAACTGGCAGTTTGATGCAAATTATGCCTCTGTTTTTTTTTTTCTTGTTTTTTTTTATCAAGGGAAGTGAAACATGTACGAAATCTTGCAGATATACAGGCTACACTATACACATATAACAAACAAAAGTTTAAGAAGCAGCTGGACATTTTGATATTTCGAGAAAAATTCACATAATGATAGACTCATGTTTATACACAATTAACGTATTTTTTTCATTTACTTGTAAAGGGGAATATCGCAATGGACGGCCAAACAATTTTCTTGACTGGACACTGTACGTATATTTTTAGTTGACGTACGAAGGCAAAACCTGAAAGTGTAAACCAGCTCTCGACGTGTACCACATCGTAATAACGATTTAACAATGCTCTATATTTCTCGTAGTGTTTTATAATAGTTTAAGATTTTATAATTCTTAAAAACAACATATAAATCTGCCTTTAAAGGTCCAATACTAAGGAAAGTGAACATTTTAATTTCTTTTAAAAAGCATAGAAACTATTTCAGTTTATTGGAAAATGAAAGTTGGTATGTAGAAATTCGAAATAAATCGCAGCATATGTACAATTATTTTTCTATGAAGTATGAAGAAAGTTAAAAAGACCTGGGGGGTCATTCTGTCGATTCATTGAAATTTCAACATAATACACATACATTTCTTTGAGTTCCAAAGACCTTCTGTAAATTTTGACCTGCCAATCTTCATTATTTAGTGTCTTGCAGAAGTCTATGCACTGGCTATGAAAAAAATTGCCAACTCACTTTCCCTTAGTAATGGACCTTTAACAATACGTTTAATTTCTATCTTATTTAACATCATATTCGATAGGCACCTTTGTATAAATGCACGTATTTCTGTGATAGTAGTCAACTATATTGTGAGTTGTGACATAGTAAGTGTAATACCAAAATTGTGTAATGGCTTTCAACATGTGATAATAAGATGTACATCTTACGTTAGAAACTAAAAACTGACTAAAATTAAATACTTGTAAAACCAATGCAAAATGTCGATTTTTTTCGATTTATCAAATTACGTTTTCTTACATCACATGGATGCTAAGTACAATAGTAACACACATTGACAAAGGATTTCATTTATATACCCATTTACCTGTTTTTCTGGACTTTTATTTGTGTTTGCTAGCTGAACAGGGAAGTATTGTGCGAGGGTATTATCCGAAAACGTCCGAATAGCCGAGTTCACTTCCGCATTGTTTAAGTGGTGTCCATCACACTGGGCATGAAATTCAACGATATTTGGACTGCAAAACAAAAAGAATATGTGCTGGTAATTCTCAGTTCAGCATAGTATTCATTTGTGTATTATTTTTATGACATGTTTGTCGTCGCGGGAGTGTAATAAAGCCATTACTTAAAAATGATATTTACACTAGTGTAATAATATAAGATTCTTTCACTGGTGGTAGGTGCAGATGGGAATATCCGGCTCGAGGGTAACTGTTTACGGCGGTAACGAGGCTCCTGCGGAGTTACCGCTTAAAAAGTTACCCGAGAGCCGGATATTTCCATCTGCAACTACCACCAGTGACTGAATCTTTTTCTTGCATGCCATATTCAACAAATAACAGTAAAAATAAATTCAAACAAATGATTTTCTTATAGCACTTTTTTTAAAGTGGCGTATCAACAAAGCGCGGGAACTTTACGTCCGTAAACAGGAAGTACATCATGACGTTACAAAGACGGAAACAACGTAATAGTTCCGGTTTTGTTTTATCATCTGCAGTGAAATGTTATGTTTTTGCCGTAAAATGACGTTTTTTAAATCGAGAAATATGTTATAAGGAACAAAGAGAAGCTATCAAGGTATTTGATGTTTATTCCGTTTTACGTAAAACATTATTATTACTACACAAATCTACTGTACAGATGTAGTTCGTTATACGTCATTTACGGCACGAGAGTCATCTTACACCCCGGGGTGTAAGATGGAGTTTTCCAGCACCGGTGAAATCACCAGAAATCCCAGTCTGGTATGCAAGAAAGCTTTGACGTCGACGTCGTTTATAGTATAGGAAACGTTGGTCAAATTGATTTGATTATATAGTAAAAGAAAGTAGATTTTTTATGTTTCGACAGGAAAAGCTAACATTTGATAAAAAGAATATTACATTTGTGACTTTCCACATTGAATTTATTAGATTCGTTGGATTAAATTGATAAAATGCTCGGCAGAGCCTCGCATCAATTCGTTTGATAAAAGCAATATGAAAAGACACTCTATATAATGAATACTGATACCAACTTTCTGAAAATACAATTTAGTATGTTTATCAAATGGGACTGTTGTGTACCTTTAGAGATTTCAGAAAAATCAAATCTTCAAATAAATTGTGTGAACCCATTAAACCAAGAACGAAAATTCCTTGAAGACCGAAACCAGTACATGACTGCTTCTCAGACTTATCTATTTCAATGAGTTGCATTTTACCAAGTTAGCCAAGGAAAACGTGAAAGCTGAACGGGACAACCATTTATTTAGTTAGACAGTTCAATGTTATAGTATTTACATGGACATAAACTTGATCTGAGTAACATAGTTTTTGCATTTTTTTTTTTTTTGTTGCTCGTATACGGCAGTGTAATTATATAAACATATACGTACGTGTTTACAGAATTGTGAACAAGCGAAACGAAAACATTTTTGGAGTCACGGCAGGTTAGTTTTTGAAGAAGTTCAGTAATTCCTTTCTTTACTTGCGGTCGTTGTGCGTCTGATACCGGACCAGTAAATTGCAACGAGAAAATATCTGAAGGAAAAGAAAATATATTTATAAATGTCACGGAAAATGAATTTTACTTCTTCGTATTATTGTTACAACTTTTCATACAGAAAGATTATCTTATGCATACATAACTGCACAGCCAATTTTCCCTCACTGTAACTGTTGTGGTTAACTTAAATGATCTTTCTTCATTTCATTGGTCAAAATCGTTTTTCACAGGACTTCACAATTACATTACGGAAATAGAACTTTCCGCGTTTTGTGGAAATAAAATTAATTTTCGTAAACAATACTGAATACTTACCTACTATTTTTGGTGCCTGGAAATGTGTAGTAGTTGAGGGAGTAGACACTGATCCGAACTGCTCAGCAATACACGCATAGCTACCTAGATTATTATGACACGCTTCCCCTCTTTGACATGGATGATCCTTACACTCATCAACGTCTGCACTACACACCCGGCCATCCCATCCTTTCGGACAGACGCATTCGTAATATCCGACATGATCATGACATTTTCCGCCATTTTGACAGGGATTTGGCGCGCAGTCGTTAATGTTAATGTCGCAAACTTTTCCAGTAAAACCGTTCGTGCAAACGCATGTATAATCATTCACTAAATCTTGGCATTTGGCACCATTTTGACATTTGACCGCTGAACAATCATCTTTATTTGATTGACAGGTATTTCCCTCCCACCCTTTTACACAATCACAATGGAAACTGCCCGGTGTATTGATACAATTTCCACCATTTAAGCACGGTATTTTAATACATTCGTTAAAATCTGTTTCACAGGTTTTTCCAGTCCATCCTGCGTTGCAAGTGCAACGAAAACTTCCATTCACGTTTACACAAGTACCGCCATTGTGACAAGGATTTTTATTCAGACACTCGTTAAAATCATCAGTACAATTTTTTCCGGACCATCCTTTCGGGCAATGACAAATATATGAACCTACCGTATTTTCGCAAGTACCGCCATTTTTACACACATCAGATACACTACACTCATTAATGTCTTGTGAACAATTCTGACCTTGATATCCATTAATGCAATCACATTGGTAACTTCCGATAGAATCCTTACAGACACCGTGATTGCATATTCCTCTATATTTAGAACATTCGTCAACATTAACAGTACAAGCTGGACCAATCCATGCGGCGGTGCATGTGCAGACATATCCATTGTTAGTATTAGAACAGCTACCGTTGTTTGCACATTGCAGTAAAAGGCATTCATTAACATCGCTTTCACATTTTGGACCTGTCCACTCGGATGGACAATTACATGTGTATGATCCGTCTGTATTGTTACAAGTTCCGCCATTTAGACATGGGTTGGCTAAAAGACATTCATCAATGTCATCGGTGCAGTTTATACCAGTCCACGTTGCTGGGCATGCGCATTTGTAGCTTCCTATACTATTTTTACACGTGCCTCCATTTTTGCATGGGGAATACAAATGACATTCATCAATATCATTGGTACAATTATCTCCGCCCCAGTTACTCGGGCAGCTACATGTATATCCTCCATCATTATTTATGCACGTGCCGCCGTTTTTGCAGACCTGCGTGAGACACTCGTCCACATCATCGGTACAAGTATCCCCCATCCACCCACGGAAACAAGAACAACTAAAAGGTAAAAATCAATTTATGTTGCTTATTTCAACTGACAACAGATTACCTCGGTCTAAGATTATAAATTTGAGAGTAACGGTCTCCACGGCCAAGTGGCTAAGGGTCACTGGCTTCGAATATATCACTTGCTTCTCATTCCTGTGGGTTTGAAACATCTTTCGGGAAGTAGACGTCTTCTATTTGAGGATGCCACCGATTGCTTACGGCCCGTACATGAAATAATGCCGGAGGACACCTCCGGTCGGGAGATGGGGTGGGACGGGGGTGGTCTTCTCCCACTTTCGAAAGTCAATATATGTTTGATGTCACGTTCAATCCAAACAAAACAAACCATGAATTGTAGACTTTTGAAAGAACCCCAGAATATAACTCATTCCTTTAGCATGCATAAAATAAAAATGACCGATGAGGATACGAAGTTATGAACTGGTCTCCACACTTAGCCTCGGAATCTCATCTGTTTGTAGTATGGCATAGAAAGACAACGACACATCTGGGGAAGACTGAAACTATAACTCCTATCTGGAGAGCACGGGCTTTTAAAGTAGCTTACAAAATATAAATAGATCTAACGGCCCCAGAAAGGCAAAGAATGTCAATTACCTCAAATAACAAGTCATCGCTTTAAGAACACTGAGATCCTGTATTATTTCACTCTTGGGAAAATCACTGTTTGATTTTTTTTTCAAGTGTAACAACATACCAAGGAGTATCATCTACATCCTTGACGACATCCAGCAAGCATGTGCCTGTTTGTGTGGTTTTGTGCCACCGCGCCGCTATG
>NW_026463425.1:0-80000 GCF_021730395.1 Mercenaria mercenaria
TTATTTAAAGTTTGGATGCAGTCATAAACAATTATCATTTTCATATCTTCATTGATAATTTTACAGTGAAGGAGATATTGTAGGTAGGTTAATATACTTATCATTAAAACAAAATTACCAACGATACTTTATATTGTTTTACCTCGTATCTATTCTCTATAAATAAACATTCATATTAACCATTATACTCATAAGCATATGCTTTGATCATGTTTACATACCTACAATATATCTTACAAACCTGATACCTATTAATAGGCCATAATGTGTATCGACGATTGCATTAAAATAAAAAATAAAATAGTATTAATATTATAATACTTATATATCGTTAGTTTATATTTAAATGGAATCTTTTGCACCTCATCGATGTGGGTTCTTGCCTCATTCGGGCCTTGAATTATTCCTGCGAAGAAGCCATCCAGCTGGCTTACGGAAGATTGGTGGTTCTACCCGCCCGTGATGAAATATTGCTCGGAGAGGCACCTGGGGTCTTCCTCCACCACCAAAGTTGGAAAGTCGCCATATGACTATAATTGTGTCGGTGCGACATTACATTAACAAAACAAACATACTGCAGAGTAAACATCATTTAATCTTTTAGTTTATGAGCCTGGAACTTATCGCCCGTAAAAAGGCTTTGTAAAGTTTGAGCTATAGGCAGCATGTTGAAATTACCTTAAAATGATATGTTCTTTTTTGGTATAATAGTGCATGGATATGTACTCAGAGTACTGCTATTAAGCATGGACCAAAATGTGATACTGAATAAGGAAAGAATTTCCTATCTGCTAACTATTGACATTTTTATGTTTATCTATTTCTTGCTGTCATTATTAATTATAGATGTTAATCAGTAAATATTGTTTCAGACAGAAATTTTTCATCAAGTGTATTTAACTTGATTGTACACACCATCTTAGTATGAACAGCTACAGTAGAAATTATCTATATCTAGTAGCAGATGAAATCAAATTTCTAGTGGCATTACAAATTCATTCTGTGTTTTCATATATACATATATATATACAGTAAAACGGGTTATTTACATAAACATTATCATTTTTATATTTAGATGCATACTGCATAGAAATTGTTCATATTTTCAAAATATGAAATTTAGGCATAATTTATCTTTAACCATTATTAAAAACAATTTTATATACTGGTAAGATATCATTGGCGCTGAGTATACAATTATGTGTAAATGCAAATGATATTTAAAGTTTACCTAAGATTGTGAAATGGAGAATTGCTTGATTATTTTGTTCAATGGATTATTCTTTCTGCAAATTTTGCAGGTATTTATTGTAATTGCTTTTCAATTATTTGTTCTTTAAAGTGGCCTGAGGATTGATTGGACAGAGCGATAATCAATACAATACATATTAACTAACATTCTGAATTGAATTTAACTTATTTCGGAAGGCCACGTACTAGTATATGACTGTTTGAATAATTTCTATATATTATCTTTGTATCAACATTATTATAACTATAATATACTATTACTATTATTAAGGGTTATTATTACTGTTATTATTACTTTTATTGTTATAATAATAATAATAATAATAATAATAATTATATTATTATAAATATCAAGTAGTAACGATCAGAAGCCAAATCAGCCAAAAGAATATGTAAAATAGTTATGTTTATCGACAAGGGTATTTTATCATGATACATGAAATGCAAATTTAATGGGCTTGTAACTAAATGCGGATACTTCAATAAAATCTGAAAAAAGATCCTCGCAGAAGTGGACGCAGGCGGTTATACGGGTATGCCTCACGTCCGTGTACTGGATGTACATGAATGTCGAGGAAATTAAACCAGCTTTCTGAAAGCATTCGAAAATAAAATAAATAAGCAACAAATGGCGTGAAACCAAGCGTATACTTGACAGTCAGGCTCCAACACGGGGACGGACATGGATGTAGCATGAATCGTGCACTAGTATGCCGCATGGCAGAAAAAAACTGCTCCTAAGAGTTTTACTTTCGATTTCAAGCAATCGGCAACATTACACCGTTTGATCGTTATAGCGGCTGTAAACCAGGGGACTTGAGGTGTGTTGCATATTCCGTTACCTCTCATTAACAGGCTCAGTCAAGCCGAGTCTGTTGTTATTTTGTTTGGATGCGTTCTATACGTCCGGGGGAAATTTTCACAGGCTTTATTGTCAGCGTCGCAATTACATCAATGACTAAGGAAAGTGCAGCATGTAATAATTACATCAGATCATCAGGAAAAACACTGAAATTTATTCCAGGCACTAAATATGTGACAGCACATGTCATCACAGCCGGTATCAGTGCCCGAATTGCCCGAATAAGAGGGTCAACGCTCAAACATGGCTTTTTTCATACAATGAGAAACTTTTATAAACAAAAGAATAAATAAAACATCTTAAAACTTAGAAGCTGCTAAAGGGATTGCAAATATGCACGAAACACCATGTGTTATAATTCATTAAGATTACAATGATGAACTTCTGTTCAAACAATTGACAGAGCCAGTCATGTCACATTATCTTGTGTTCCTTTTCTGTTGATTGCTCAAATTTATTCTCTTGGATATACTCTAAGGAATTAGAATTTGAGGTACTATTAAAAATTGTATAGAGCTAGAGCTTATCGAAGTTAAAAGTCTAAGCTTTCTCATAAACGGAATATACCATAACACTCAGAAAATGAACACACACATTCTGCATGTCGCAATTTTTAGAAAATGTTTGTCTGTACATGTATATTTACACCCTGATTTCCTATATATTTTTTTTTTCTCATACTATCAATATAAGTTTTGTATGGATCGGTGTTGTTTTGCTTCATATCTCATGTTTCGGGAAATGGTAGTATTTTTTACCCTTACTCTTATCTAATCTCAAAAATAAATTAGGCATATTTGTACAATTAAAATGAAAATTAAACATGATATATTTGAACAACATTGCTGCAGTAGCATCCCTTTACATGCTGTAACCATAGGGGCAAATTATACACGTTTACTTGGTCATTCCATAAAAATATTGTTTTCATTTATAGAAAGTTTTACTTAAATTGTGTCGTCTAGGCTATGTAGGTCTCTATGTATTTTGCGCTGCATACTACATTGCAGTTTTGTCACAATTTACTCATTTGGCTTATTTATTACTTTCTTATATCTATCACAGGTATTAGATTATAGATTTGCTAATTCTATACCATTGTTTTAACTGTACAGAACATTGCAGAAAATAACAGAACAGAATTTTATCACACAGACTTTTACATGGTACATCGTCAGGTTTATACATTCATATTTACCATTGGTACATTGCCTGTTCGTCTGGCAAATTGACTTATAAATGTGTTCTTAGTAACATTAGTACGTATGGCTTTTAGTGGGACAGTGTGTTAGTTCTGCCATTACATTTTAATGGCCGTTGTTTCAACAAACGCCAAAGTGTAGAATATTACTTGAAATATTTTGATAAAGGTCGTTGGGCTGACACGTTAACGAATAATGAATTTCAGGTATTTTGTACAAAAAATATTATAATTACATGCGTAGAATTACGAAAATAATTCGTTAAAATGGTATGTACTGTTGCAGACGAAATAGTGCAGTGATACGCTTTTATTTCAGCCGATATCCGCAACAGGTCACGTGAATATCCAGGTCCAGATGCTTCAATATGACAACCCTTTAGGGACATCATACCATGGCTCAGACTTTACCTCACAGAGAAAATGTTGTGATAAAGGACCAGTTACAGCATGCAGTACGACAGACATGTGCGACTCGTACTTTGTCCTCTGTATTGGTGGGTAAGTGGCATAAAATTCAATAACTATTTAAGATTAATTTCTACTGTTTGATCAAATTCGTCCATAACAAAGGTTTCCATTGATTCCTCTTTAAAAATAAATGTTACAATTCATATAATAATAATAATAATAATAATATATTAATAATAACAACAATAATAATAATAATAATAGTAATAAAGAATATATTACCGAGATCATTTTTAATTTATTGAAGGTTATATTCAAAGTGTAAATAATATGGTACATCTATTTAAAGTTATTTGACCCTCATTAAAATAACAATATCAGTCAAAGGTATATGTAAACAACAAAACATCAGCTACAAAAAAGCATTTTATTTACTCCGTCATATGTGTTTGATACATGTTTTAATATTCAGCATTTTTAGCTCATTTCATTTAAGACAAATGAACCTTATAACGACTGCGTATGTCGGTAAAAGAAACTATCTAAGTTTTCAAATTATCTTGATAAATTTTGCAATTACTGCCAAACAATATTTTAGTTTAAACATATTTTTATTCAGAGAAAATCACGAATATTTACAATATCAAGTTTCAGGAATTGGACAGAAAGCTATATAAGCTTACGGTTGTCGTCTCCTTATTTTGATTACAGTAAACCTCACTTATAAGGAACTCGGATATAAGGAACACTCGGTTATAAGGAACAGTTTTCAATTCCCCGATCAAATTCCTTCTTTATTCAATGTAAAAATCCTCGGTTATAGGGAACTCGGTTATAAGGAACACTCGGTTATAAGGAACACTTGTTCTAGTCCCAAAGTACGAAATTCAATGGAAAACCCCTCGGTTATAGCGAACAGACATAAGGAATAAAAATGATTGAAAACTGGAAATAAACAGGAGAATCGTTGATGACGTCAGACTTACACGCGCTTTTATGCACATGAATAAACACATATTATTTCATTTCTATGATCTTTAGTTTGTTATTTCACGGATATGATAAAAGAAAATAAATAATATTATCATTAACTTATATTTACTCGAGATTATGTTTGAGAGCTACATGTATTAGGTATTTCTTGTTAACAATAGTGAACGAAAATCAGTCGTGCACACGGTCATGTCATACTAGCCTAAATAAATGTGTTAATTACGCCTGATTAACAATGATAAACAGTCCAGTTTACCAAATTTTCAATTGTAAAAATTATAACAGGTGCTAAAATGGACAATAGCAAAACTATAGGTATAATTTACACTTTAGTCCGTATGTATGGCGCCGTTGTCTAGTCGTAATGCACTGTATGTCATAAACACCCTACTTTTAAATTTGAATTGGTAGTCCTATTTAACATTTTTGTATTAATTATTTAACATTTTATATTTGTATTGATGCCTATTCACATAACATGCTGCCGAGCAAGGTAAGGGCTGCAACATATCTTATAATCATGATGTAGTGCTCTTCTAAAAAAGAAGATAGAAATAGCCGACAAAAAATAAACACAAATCACGTCATTCTTACCGACGTACATTTTGGCTTAGTTTAGGTTTAAACGCCGTGTTTCAACACTATTTCAATCATATACACGCAGTCAGTTTACCTTACCATCTCTCTAGGAAAGGACCGGTACTAGACTCACAACGTTCTCACATAAAGATTCATGGTCGACCCGGAGCCCTTTTCAAACGTTAGTCAAATAGTGTACGCTATACAAATTGTGTTCGTTATACAAACCTCGGTTACAAGGAATTAGTTCGCTATATGGATATAACGAACTTCGGTTATAAGGAACAATTTTTAGAGGTCCCAAGCTGTTCCTTATAAGCGAGGTTTACTGTATTAATTTCAGCCATTTTGGACAGTCTACTGTTTTTTAATCATAAAGAGGCTGTTAGTAAATAAGTTATTATGTTATTTAAATAATTTAGCATGACACACGTTAAAGCAGCATAATGAATACCTAACGATATTTAGATCTAATACGAAAGTCATTGTCAAATCATTCAACGCTGCGAGAATCGAAATCGAACCACTACTGACAAAGATGTGTCAGCTTGAACTTGTAAAACTGCCGACCATTTGCAGATTATGACTTCATTTACACATTGTTGAAACAAACATTTTGAGTTGATAAAATTCTACATTTTCTTGAGCATTAAATATATGGCATGATTGTTCTTTCTTTCTACTCTTAAAAGCAGCGAAAGTATGTTTTAAGATTAAAATAGCATAATCTAAATGTATTTCTGAAAATGGATCCAATTTGCCATTTCCTTCTCCGTTTGCTGTGACATTTGTCTCCCCAGATTTAGCATGTGAAATACTCCATTTTACTTTTTCAATGTTTTTATAAAATATATACTTGAACATGCTCCTTTTCATGAAAAGCGGACGAATGTGCAACGCCCCTACATGCCCTCTAACAGTTTTCAATTTATGAATAAACTGGCTTAGGTGATTGATGAAATTTAACTGTAATGTATATACTCTGTCAAAATGGGTTTTGACGTAAATTCAAAACTTACTTCATGGATATATTTGGAAAAAAATTGTTTAATATAGAACCTACCACTCTTTTTAGTGACTTTTACATAAAACAAAGTGCTTGCAAGAACAATACGATAAACATGTAAATGAAATACTCCAGCAGAAATATTAAATGCCGTTTCCAGTCCGCACATTTGTGACTATGTGCTGCCCATAATTTTAGTCAGTTGTGTCACCCAAGCAAAGTTATCTACAAATATTTCTATAGCCATTTGGAAAACAATGCTCAAACTCCTCGAATCATTGCTTGAGACAACAAAATATAAACAAACGTGGGAGCAGCCGTCTTTGATTCATCATAAACTGTTTTTTTTACGTACGTTCCGGTACAGAAATGACGGTAAAATACGAACAGCGGATCAACTTTGTGTGATAATAGAACAAAATCACTTATTCCAGATTTTCAGTGTTGTTGACCTTATTTGCACACAAACACATAGTTATGAGGAGATTTCGACCGTTTTTTTATTGAAGTATCACTCTATAGGCCAGGTTATAAAAATTAAATATCAAAAACAAATAAAGCATCTTAAGTGTGAAATAGCCAAATGATAAAGACTTGATAACAATAAAAGAGAAGTAAATGGATGATAGTATCTTTTAATACTGTGACCTGTTGCAATGTATTGATAATCTTTATTTTTCGTATCGTCGTGTGTTTGAATTATTAATTCAGTTTCTGTTATTCTTATACAGAATCACAACCAGCGGTCATAATAGGCATTGTAGCGGCCCGAAAGTTACAACGAAAGTATTCAGGAATGCTAACTCGTTTACAGCATCGCACGACAATATTTTGATTCAGTCATTTAAGTGGGATAACTGGCATTCGGTAAGATATGATATGTTTCTGTCAATAAGATTTATTTAATTACGTGAAGCGAAACAAATGCAATGTTTGTGCTGTTGTAAATGAATGTTGACGGTCACTGATTTCTAAACATACTGATTCAAACACCACAACATCATGACCAAGCTTCTTTATTTGGTATTTATACTGAATTGAAGTGGGTTCGGGAGTGACTCTCATGCTTTTGTATGTTTATTAAAACCGTTCAAAGAAGAACCTATAGATAAGACAGATGTCCATGATGATAAAAGAAATCAACAATTATTCCTTGCTTATTTGTTCTTAATTTCTATTTTTTGGATCTTTAAGAACTGACTGTATGTATATGCTAAGTGAACATTGATTTAAGTGTTTGATATACGTATACGAGAATAAGGCATAGGCTATGTATGAACAAACATGTTAGTACAATTCAGCATGTACATATTGCGATGCTATTGTTTGTTATGCATATGATTTGTATAACTGTACATATTGCACATGTGTCATGTATATGCGTATCCAGTTAAGTAGATAAATACCTTAAATTCAGGGAGGCATTGAATATTTTGCTAATGTGATGGATCAAGACAGTGGTAACGACGAACTTATTGAAAACTTTACATCGACCAGAGCACTAACCGTTGGTTCCAGCTATGAAAATTCTACTGAACATGTGATATCATTTACAAATTTTGTGAGGTTATGTAGTTTATTCTGTTGATTTCATTCGCATTTGTAGTTATTCGCATATGTCAACGTTATTCATGTTTTATATACAGTCACTAAGAAAAAAGTAAATAAAATTCCCAATAACAGTAATATTTCTTCTAAATCAATCTATATGTCTAATTCATGATACATTGTGCTTTTTGGACGCACTCTCTTATGTTTCATTTTTGTATTTGATACATTGTTAATTTAGATTTTCTGTTAGCAATAATTTCCACCGTCTTGGATATAACGTCCTTTCTTGCATATCGGACTGGTGTTTCTGATGATTCTACCCATGCCGAGAACACCTATCTGGCACCCCTATGCCAGATGACTCCAGTGCTGTTAATGGCAACTAGTGATTAATGCACTGATTGTATATTGTTTATGTAAATTAATTACGAAACAATCAGGTACCTTGATAGCTTCTACCCATTCCTAATAGTATACAGTAAACCTCGCTTATAAGGAACAGCTTGGGACCTCTAAAAATTGTTCCTTATAACCGAAGTTCGTTATATCCATATAGCGAACTAATTCCTTGTAACCGAGGTTTGTATAACGAACACAATTTGTATAGCGTACACTATTTGACTAACGTTTGAAAAGGGCTCCGGGTCGACCATGAATCTTTATGTGAGAACGTTGTGAGTCTAGTACCGGTCCTTTCCTAGAGAGATGGTAAGGTAAACTGACTGCGTGTATATGATTGAAATAGTGTTGAAACACGGCGTTTAAACCTAAACTAAGCCAAAATGTACGTCGGTAAGAATGACGTGATTTGTGTTTATTTTTTGTCGGCTATTTCTATCTTCTTTTTTAGAAGAGCACTACATCATGATTATAAGATATGTTGCAGCCCTTACCTTGCTCGGCAGCATGTTATGTGAATAGGCATCAATACAAATATAAAATGTTAAATAATTAATACAAAAATGTTAAATAGGACTACCAATTCAAATTTAAAAGTAGGGTGTTTATGACATACAGTGCATTACGACTAGACAACGGCGCCATACATACGGACTAAAGTGTAAATTATACCTATAGTTTTGCTATTGTCCATTTTAGCACCTGTTATAATTTTTACAATTGAAAATTTGGTAAACTGGACTGTTTATCATTGTTAATCAGGCGTAATTAACACATTTATTTAGGCTAGTATGACATGACCGTGTGCACGACTGATTTTCGTTCACTATTGTTAACAAGAAATACCTAATACATGTAGCTCTCAAACATAATCTCGAGTAAATATAAGTTAATGATAATATTATTTATTTTCTTTTTATCATATCCGTGAAATAACAAACTAAAGATCATAGAAATGAAATAATATGTGTTTATTCATGTGCATAAAAGCGCGTGTAAGTCTGACGTCATCAACGATTCTCCTGTTTATTTCCAGTTTTCAATCATTTTTATTCCTTATGTCTGTTCGCTATAACCGAGGGGTTTTCCATTGAATTTCGTACTTTGGGACTAGAACAAGTGTTCCTTATAACCGAGTGTTCCTTATAACCGAGTTCCCTATAACCGAGGATTTTTACATTGAATAAAGAAGGAATTTGATCGGGGAATTGAAAACTGTTCCTTATAACCGAGTGTTCCTTATATCCGAGTTCCTTATAAGTGAGGTTTACTGTACTTCTAGATTCAAATTACGTTATTTTATGGTAAGAACATACCGTTACGCTACAAACGATAAAACGTAAGTGGAACTTTGTTTTTATTCGTCACTAAATCATCATGACATCATTTTTGCCTACGGACGTTAATTTCCGGCGCTTTGTGTACAGACTCTATTATAAGAAAGCGTGATACAAAGAAAGTATTTCTATTTGCTTTATTTATTCTATTATTTGTATATATTATTCTAACTGGTTTGTTTTATTTTTCATTTATTTTTAATGTGTGTGTGTGTGTGTGTGTGTGTGTGTGTGTGTGTGTGTGTGTGTAGCGGTTACGCGTAGTTATATGGTTAGAAAAGCACTTCTTTTAATATTGCACATGAACTGTTATAGTTAGAGCAATAAAGAGAGGTAATAGAAAGCAATAGAATCAATAAAACATTCTAGTATATTTACCAATATTCAAACCTTCGACACATGTTAAAGAAAGCAATTATCGGAAATAAGATTTAACAAGAAATTAATATATTTATGTTCATAGTGGAAAATGTGGCAGCCACATTTTATACAAAGGCATTATTGACCTTTCAGTAATGACATACTCACTGTATTTCGACAAAGATGTCGGTTAATACTACATGATTCGTTTTCACACTGATTCGCAAAAGTAAGTTTGCAAAATTGCAACCCTGTTTGATGAAAGAATTGCAAAGGTTTTTGCAATGTTTATATAAGAACTAAGAAATTAATGCTATATTTCTTTAAAAAGCTTTGAAACTATATTACTGACATACTGTATGTTATGGAAACACATTTTACTAATTCATTACAGTAAAAATCGAAAAGCGTTCATAACGCTTTACTCTAGGTAAACTGCCTTAATTATATAAATCTATATTTAACGCGATATACACACATTCTTCCGTGGAAGTATTGGTAAAGACAGCAGCAAAATTTTTATTGCCGCGGCGGCACAGATGCGATTCCCCACGCGGGCATCTTTTTTTCTTTGATTTGGCATTTTTAAGATAGTATAGAAACAAAAACTCACGTTCTAATGTCAATAATATGACCAAACTCCAATTTTAAAGGCAGATCATTTTTTAGCCAAAATCTTGAGGTCAGTGTCTTTAATATATATGTTTGCTTTAGCCTTTGTGGGACAGAATTGTGAGATAGAATACATACAAAGCGATACTACTTAAGATGTTATTATATTATCAACTGACAACAATTTAAAGTATGCACTACACCAGGACAACTCACACGGGTACAGAAGGAAAAGAATTCAAACACAGAACATTTTCATATTTACAGTTTAGATCTCGGTATAAGGTTATGGTGTCAAGATGGATACTTTGGCTCTGACTGTAGTCATAAATGTACCAGCAACCCTTACAGTGTTTGTATAAACAATCAAGCAACGCTTTTACCATCGTGCAATGACGCAGGTAAAATGATGTGCGTGATATAATGATAAGTGTAGTTCTTACTTTATATGAAAATAAATTGCTGTAATATGAGACAATCAGATGCTGCATGCTTTAGTGGCGAAAAATGCGTTTTAAAGAATTTGCAATATGATAATGTGACAACTTGACTTAGAAACAGAAATTGACCCAGTCAGAAACGTTTACATTTCCTGACTTGTAATATCATATAAATTACACAAAAACAGAGGGAGAGGAATTTCAATAAATGGTGAAATATAACATATAACTATTCTGCTATACCCAGAGTCCTGCATGATTAAGACAATCTTAAATACTGTACCTGTATACATATCATCAAACTGTGTATTTTCTGCTGATAATCAAATTCAAATGCAAACTTTATTTCCATTTTTAAAAATTATTTAAGATATTTTACAGGAAGGTTTTTAAGGTATATTATTACATGTATATGTCGTCTGTTCGCTTAGCTTTATAGGGAAAGCGCAAATACCCGGACGAGGAGTATGTTCTCCGTAACGACTGAAAACATTCGTTCTCCACCTTTGACCTGCGTGGGAAGTTGGCAGTTACATTCAAAGCACAGATAAGTGCTAGTACAAGATCCAGGAACATTTGTTAGCTAAACTGCTCGCCGTTATATAACTTTCTGTTAGCTTAATGTTTTACGGTTTTTTATGTATTGACACAAGACATTACGCTTATTGCAAATTAAATTTCAAATGTTATTTACTTGACTTTATGCAGTCAGGATGCTCTAACGTTTGCAATTACACTTCTGTTTCAGACGTTTCTAGTTTTGAAGTTACCAGAATTCTGAATTACAAAGCCACAAACCTTCAACTTCTATTAATGAAGTTTGTTCTACAAGAAATCTGCCCTAAAGCACAGAAAACACATGTGCAGATCGTGCATTTTAGTGTATCTGGGTAAGTTAGCTTTGCCGACAGAAAACAAGCATTTATGTATGAATTGTCCTACTACATTAAGATATCATGTTCATTAACTGTTACAGAAATATTACCAAAATTATATATACAGCTATGATCGATGTTTCATGAAGTAACAAAATATTGTTATGTTCCAGAGCTGTCGAGTTCAAAGCTACGTGTGATAATGCTACTATTAGCAGTTTAACATTCGATATGCATATCTACATTCTAAGCTTGACAAATAAAGCTGCATTGCCACACTACTTCCCGAGCATTCTTTTGAAAACACCATCGGTTACACAGAAAAATCTTAGAGGGGTAAATATTTCGTTATCCATTTATATGAAATTTTAAGCATTTATTAACTGATTTACTAACAATAGAATTCGCATAAAATCTAGTTCTTTTCGTGAGATATCTTAGACTAGTATACATGTATAGGCTAGTATACATGTATATTGCTTATGTTATCTTGCTAAGTATTGATATTGTCTTTATTTTATACCTGCGCAAGGTCTTTTACTTTCTTCGTCCACTTATATTGATATCAATCAATATTACATTCTGTGATAATTTCCGCTTTGGCTTCTTTGCAGGCACATATGCTTATGATTTTGAGGGCGCTAAGTTATCATGACTCGAGTTCAGCATGTAAAAGACAAAGCTGCAATATACAGATAATTGTCTGTGTACATCCGCAGCAAAACAGGTGAGAATGTGCAAGATTTTGATGTACTACTACTACTATAGAATAATCAACTCAAAAACTTTCATTTGTATAACTTACGAATCAAGTTCATCTCAAAATTTGTAAAATTATACTCAAATGCATATAATCAAATGCAGAGTCATGGGATTAATACACTTTATAACTTTAGTGTTTAAAATGCCATGATTTAATAAACAACGCATGACGAAGAACGTCTTTTTACGTAAAAACATTGTTGGTGGAGGATATTAGAAGTTTATTTTATCGGGCTAATAGCGTCTTAAATTTCTACCTAATATTTACCTCGGAGTCCACTATTCGGAGAACAGGGGTGCTTACTACTCGCCTCGGCGTCGGCGTCGGCGTCGGCGTGAACTTTCTTAGTTAAAGTTTTTCTGCAACCTTTTTTTTTTCTTTGTTACTATTGCTTATATCTTACTGTTACTTCACATTAACATTGTTCAGCATACAAACAAAGTATGTACAGGGACTGAGCCCATTATACCCAAGGTCAAGGTCACCAAGGTATTATACTTAGGTTATTTTTAAGGTTAAAGTTTTTCCACAACCTTTGTTTTTTCTGTCATATCTTTGTTACTCTTGCTTATATCTTACTGTTAGTTCACATTAACATTGTCCAGCATACAAACAAAGTATGTGCAGGGGCTGGGCCTATTACACATAAGGTTAAGGTCACCAAGGTGTTATACTTAGGTTATTTATAAGGTTAAAGTTTTTCGGCATCTTTTGTTTTTCTATCATATCTTTGTTACTATTGCTTATATCTTACTGTATGTTCACGTAAACATTGTCAAGCATACAAACAAAGTATGTGCAGGGGCTGGACCCATTATACCCAAAGTCAAGGTCACCAAGTTGCTATACTTGGAATTATTTTTATGTTAATTTTTTTCGAAAGCTTCGTTTATAGACATATCTTTGGTACTTTAAAAGATAATGTCTTGAAATTCAAAATGTTTCTTTATAATCATCATATGCATTGTGGTTACAATCCCCATAACTCTAATTATATTTTTGACAGAATTATGCCCCTTTCATACTTAAAGCTTTTTGGCAATCTTCAGTTTCTGAATATAACTTTAAAATGTATCTTTATCATCATCACCATCTGCTATAATAATAAATAAAATAAATAAATAAAATGAAATAAAAATAAATAAAAAATAAATAGAAATATAATTTGAGTTTAGCAGATTGTTCAACATATTTGCTATTTTTTAAAGATGTATAATAAAAGCATTACTGCCCTGTTTTCTTACAAAGTTGTATTGTCATGTCATCCACACGTTCTACCACAAACCTTGCGATATGCAGCGGACATTTGATAGACCGATCATCAGCTGGGCAAGGACAGTCAACCACATATTTCTTAGGTCTAAACTCATGGCCGGTATGATACTTTCAATTTGATTATTTTTCATTTTATGGTTACTGCAAAAAAGAAAGAAAGAAAAAGAACATTCCTTTCAACGACTGCTCAAAATGTTTTTCTTTTCAAATAGAGTTGGCATATTTAGTTAACACTGAAAAGAAAACCACTTAAAGATTTACTTTAAAACAACCAGTTCTTTTCAATATGCTACAAACTTCATCTCAGGTGAGTTTTTCCCTAAAGAAATGTTAATATATTTATAATGAAACGTTTGATCATTGTCTGATTCTTATAATGTGCCATCTCCATTTTGTAAAATCAATTCAGTTTTCATACCATTTTGTTTTTATTGATGATCTGTTTGGCGCATACACGTTTTATGATGTGACATCATGAGGGAAAGAAAACTGTACGCAATGTTTTTGCATGTCCCTGAATAAATTGGTAACAATTCTATTGAATACCCATGGCTTTGAATTGAATACTACAATGTAAAAACTAATGGTGATATCAATACAGACCAGTCATCCACCTAAGCTAATATAATGTGGTTGTAATGTCTTTATAAAGAAGTGTTCTTTAGCACATAACTTAAATCCAGAATTGCTTTGAATCCTTTTAAAGAGATTCAGCATAACTGTTTTATCTTCCAATAAAGCAGTTCACTTTTGATGCATTTTTGTCTTCTTTTCAAATTAACTCTACTTCCAAAATAAATATGTGTATTTGCAGTTGAATGAAACCAAACATTATTGGAGTCTTTGAAGGCTCATGATGCTTTTGTTCAAAATGTGGCTGCCACAAATTTTTGTACTGAGCGTAAAATATATTAATTTCTTGTTAAATATTATTTCCGATTATTGTTTTCTCTAATATTTGTCAAAGGTTTAAATATTGATGAATACAGTAAACTTTTTTATTGAATCAATCTATTATTTCTGATTACCTCCCTTTATGGCTCTAACTGTAAATGTGCAGTATTAAAAGTAGCACCCTTATAACCATGTAATCATGTATAGCATCGGTTTGGATAGCTGCTTCATCTGTTTTAACGTAAAATTTAAGCCTTCTGGACCTTTAAGTCACACGACAAACCGTATGACTGTAGAAAGTAAGAGACGTCCCTTACTCAGTCAGCATTGATAGCACAGTAAACTAATTCACTTACTTTAAAACGTTCTTCTAATCAACAGTGTAGAGGTTCAATATGTATATATGCGTTTATTTCTACTAACAAGTCTGATCTATAGAATGAATATGAAACGTTTTTTGTATTTGTTAGAGAACATCATTGAAAAAACATTCGTATTTTATGTGTAAATTTTTATCAGTTTGACCATCGCTCTTTAAAAAATAATTTATTATTTTCAAATTCACCTTTATGCGCCATTTTCATTCAGACATAGGTAAATAAGGAAAATTAAACATTTTGGAGATAGAACATCAATCCAATCAGTCGACAGCCAGTTTATTACAAGAGCTGTTTATAAAACACTCATGCCCCCGTGATGGGTTGTCCCATTTTCAGTCCCGTGATCACTTTGACCGTATCTTTGAACCTACTAACCCTTAAAACAATAGATGCCATTATCTTTATGAGCCCAATTATGTTAATAAGTTTGAAAATACTGGGTCAAGTGGTTCTCAAGTTATTGAGCAGAAACGGTTTTCAAGGTTAAGGCCCCGGTGCCCTTGAGCTTTGAATTACTGACCCCAAAACAATAGGCATTACTTTAAAAGCCAAATCATGCTTCCGAATTAAAATAATCTAGATCAAGTGGTTCTAAAGTTAAGAAGCAGAAACCGTTTTCAAGGTTCATACCGCTGCGACATTGACCTTTGACCTAATTTGCCAAAAACAACAAGGGTCATCTACTTTATAAGCCCAATAATACATTGTACTATCAAGTTCGAAGGTTCTTTGTCAAGTGACTCTTAAGGTACCGTGCATAAATAGATTTTCGATGTTTACGTCACTGTGACCTTTTCCTTCGACATTGCTTCGAACGTCTATATAGCGTGGAGTTAAATATTGGTTTAGAGAATAGATCTATATTGATTTACGCTTACATTTCCATGCTAAACATGGTAGATTGAAGCATCATCTGTAGCTTATATAAGGTATTTAAAATTTTGTTCTAACCCAAATAATAGATGAGATAATAGAACCAAAGTACAATAAGCAAAAACGATACACTTATGGATGTTCAAGAGAAGAAAATGTTACCCGTTTCTTTCTCCGAAATAGAGATGTGTGGTTAGTAAAATTCAAAATCATACGTAATTCTTTTGATAATAGTTGGAAAAAAAAACACTATTCATTAATTTTCTCAGAAAACATGTTTAAAGTCGAACAATTATCGACTTTTGAGTTTGTAAATAAATATCTTGGTAGCAAGTAATATATATATTTTGTCGTGAATGTTTCGAGAAATCGACTTTCTTATTTGAACTAGTTTACATTCACAATTATATTTCTAGCATATAAATATCAAATACACACAGCCTAAAATTCCTTTGAAATATTCAGTTATGTAGATATGTTTCAGAGTATAAATGTCGAGGTGAAATACAACGGGCAATCAAAATGGCATAAGAACAATCAAACTTTACAGGCATATACAGCTAGCCAGACATACAATGGAACAACTAACTATCGAATGACTATTAAATCCAATGACCAGCGTCAGACGTATGTATCAGTCAACGACTTGTATGATCTTGTATATCAATGTTCACTTTTACGAAAGCCCCTTCTGTGTTCAGGTTAAAACGTGTTGAGGGCACTTAGGTATTGAATTAAATAATATTATTTCATTTATTGTGTTTCAGCTATATTACATTGAATCTTAGTTTTTATAGTGAGGTTTTCAGCGATGAATCGAATGCTCACTATGCAAAAAAATCTAAATGGACACAAATATCTGCATGGACAGTAACTATAATACAATGTGCACATTTTATAAACATGCTGATTTTTACGACGATATACATTTTTACGGACCGTCCTCTTCGGGAGATCGTGGGTTAGCTCCTCTCTGGCTGAGTCATAGCAACGACAAAAAATTGTAATAGTAGCTTCCTTGTTTGACACTCAGCATTCAGCGGATTGTTCTATGACTGGTCAGTCCGTTGTCAGCATAATTTGACTGGATCACTATAAAGTTCTGCATTGTGCTCATTACTGCAAAACCGTCGTTTATTTAACTTAAGAAAGACGTTTAAACCGAACACACACTGTTACATTTAGTCGTAGCAGCCAAATTGCTAGTGGTTTAAGCTGTAACGGAAGTAGCAGTAGATGATGCTTGAAGTAATAGTAGTAGTGGTAAAAGTAGTAGTACATGTGCCTGCCGGTAGTGGTGGAGGTAGTTGTGGTTGTGATAGTGGTGTTGGAATTGGTGGCAATGGTGATTATGGGGGTGATGGTACTGGTGTGATGAAAGTGGTAATGAAAGTGGGGATGGTGGTAGTTGTAGAGGCAATGGTAGTGATGGTAGTTGTGTGATGGTTCTTTAAGTATAGATTGTGGTGGTTGTGGTGATGTAGTGGCGGGGCTGATGTGGCCGTGTGAGTGGTGTTAGCACTGGTTGTGGTGGTGTTGTGACTGGGTGATGGTAGTGTTAGTAGTGGTAGTGGATGTCGTTTGATGGTTGTTTTAGTGTAGATGATGGAGGTTTCGATGATGTAGGAGTTGGACATGTTGGTGTTAGCGTTGGTAGTGATAGCAGTAGTAGTTGCAGTGGTGATGGTGGTGTAAATGGTAGTGGTTTTATTGGTTGAAGATAGTGGCAGTGAAGATGTAAGTTGTGGTATTAAGAGAAGTTGCGGGGTGGTAGTGGAAAAAATGGTAGTGATTGTTGTGGTGGTGGTGGTGATATGATGACGATGGTAGTCTTAGTGGTGGTAGCGATGAAAATGCTAAAATTAGTAGTATAACTGGTAGAAATGAAAGTGGCGGTGGCGGCTGCGATAGCTATGGTAAGGTTATGGTGGTATTATGGTTGTGGTAGTGAAGATGATGGCGGTGGTTGGCGTGGTAGTTCTGGAAATGATAGTGGTATGATTGTAGTTGTAGCTTAGTTGTTGGTGTTGGTAGTGGTAGTGATGGTGTTAGTAGTAGTGGTGGTAGTGGTGTGATGGCGAAGATGATGTTTGTGTTCATGATGGTATTGGAAGACTAGTGGTTGTGCTGGTGGTTATTCTCGTTGCAGTTGTTGTTGTGGTGGTAGTAGTGTAGTGGTGATGTTGGCAGTGGTAGAGTTGGTAATGGTAATGGTGATGGTATGATAGTATGAAGGAAGTGGTAGTGTAGATTGTGGTGTTGGTAGTGATAGTGGTGGTGGTAATGGTAGAAGAATTGATGGTGGTGGGGTTAGTGGTTGCATGGTGGGAGTCAGTAGTTGTGATGGGGTCGGTAATTGTGATTGTAGTGGTAGTAGTGGTGTTGGAAGGGGTGTGATGCTTGTGGTAGTATATATTGCGGTGGTGTTAGTATTAGTAGTGGTTGTAATAATAGTGTTTGTGGTTTTAGTTGCAGTAGTGTTAGTAGTGGTGGCGGTAGTCCCAAACCGTGACTCTAAATACCTCCACTGACGGTCCGTCCACAGAGTCACAAGCAGCCACTATTAAAAATCGGCGTAATTTAGGTACTTCAGTCTTTCAGACATTGCAAGCATAATGATGATTAAATGGCGAAAAGAAAGATATTTCTAAAGAGCAAATTTATTCTTGTGCTTGTCTCGTAAAATATATCTACACGATATGTCAGGTCATGATCACCTCCAGGCCCGGTTCCAGGGCTGGGCCGAGGGTGCCCGTGCCTCTTCCCCTCCACTCCCACCGAAGTTGGCTGAGAAGTGACATAATTATACTCATCAAAGATTCACCCTACTATTTGGCAAAGGGATATATTTTTCTCAAAACTTAGACCAAAAAGGAGGCCACCATGTCATACCTGTATTTCAAACTTTTCCAGGGGAAGAGCCCCCTGATCACCAAATCAAGAAGGGAGTAACGTACCCCTACAATTCCTCGAAATTTAGACCTGAAAATGCACCAGAGGCCACCTTTTTATGCCTGTATTTAAAAAAATCCAGGGGGAGAAACCTCTGACCCCCACCCCATAAAAAGAGGGAGTACACACACCAATAAATGCAACTGAGGATACCATTTCATACCTGTGTTTAAACACAAATTCCTGGGGAAGACCCCCTGAATTCCCTAACATTAGCAAAGGCACCCCCCTCAAATACTTAGCTGTGCGCCTCGGTCGTGACGTCTTCGTTCAAGACTGGTGCCCCTTCTCCCCTCCCACGTCAAAAAATTCCGGATCTGGCCCTGACTTCGTAGTTCCTAAAGAAAATCACCCACTGGCCTACATTATCGATTTGATTTTCGCCATTGATGACGTCACAGCTTTATTACGTCATTGTTTGGGCATATCATTAATAGTCAGGTACCTGTACCGGATGAGCGCAGCGTCTCAGTCTAATTCTAAATGTATTAGCGCAATATTATTTGTACATTTACTACGATCTAAAGCTGAGTTATAAAATTTGAAGAAAAAACAAATATTGGGAGAGAACTATTTACATATATTCTCATGTGCTTGTTCCTTCACGAACACCCGGAATAAACTTGGTGCACTAATCGAGTACGACTTCATACTGTGCTAAATGCTGTACGTTCATGCATGTATATTTGATAGCTGTTTATATATATATATATATATATATATATATATATATACATGTCATAATATTTCTGTTACGAGATAAATGTATTACTGCAGGAAATTCAAATAATTATTTTGTTTTTCGTACTGTGAAGCTTATAATTTATGTTCATATTTTAATCACTAATGATTACGCCTGTGTTCGGACGTTGCTGAGTTGGATGTAATATCAGACTGAAACTAGAGATGCTTTTGATAAAAGCCTACAACTATCCCTATGAAAAATGTCTAGTTTCTCTAGATGGTTTAGACAAGTGCCTTGGCGGATTTTGCTAGTTATCAAACTTGGCTGAGGTCACATTTTGTTAGTTTGGTGAAGATTGGATGAGAAATGTTTGACTTAGAGTGCGGACAAGAGTAAAAAGGCCGATTTTTTCGGTAATTAAAGGGCCGCCACTCCAAAATGTCTGGACCGATTTGGCTAGTTATCGAACTTGACCAAGGTCTTATGGCTTATGGTCAAACACATTTTGTTTAAGTTTGGTGAAGATCGGATAAGAAATGTTTGACTTAGAGTGCGGACAAGGGTAAAAAGTCCGATTTTTGGTAATTCAAGGGCCATTCTATCTACGAATCATGCAGGAAAATTTCACAATGCTAAATATTAGATTTTAAGTATTTTCAGCTTTGTAGGTTATGCAAAGATTAAATATAAATAAAAAGTGTTTTTGGATTTTACTTACAGTATCTTTTCTTGTACTGTGCAAGCAATCTAATGACGTCTTCTGCATATAGGTCTGAAGAAGTAATGCATTTTCTCAAATCTTGATGGAGTACGTTAAAACGTCAATGGATTTAATATTCAGCCTTTTGTAATGCTGTTTTGCACTACACGTGTGGAGTTACTCGTAAACGGAAGGCTAATTTACAGTTTCTGCACCAGCATCATGGAGCAATTATATTTTACGCGATACATGGGTATTAGAGGAATTATGCGAATCAACCACTGTTGTAAATTTTGAATTGTATTATAATTACTAATTTTTATTTTAGGTTAGTGCTGGATATGATGCTATGGTGCGCTTCAGGCTGGTCTGGAGATCAGTGTCAACATCGATGCCACGCTACTAGAAATAAGATGTGCAACAAAGACGGAAATCTTGTTTGTAGACATGGTAAATATATGAAAAATATTAGCATGTTAAAACATGTTTAAAGCTACTCGCCCACAGTATGGGTGAACATTTTCAACATTTTCATTTCCACCAAGTTTTGAATTGAAGTTATATAACACTAAAACATGATAAAAAGTGTAAATAAAGTTAGATATGAGTGAAACTGCTGCAAGAATGTACTGGCTGGAAACAAGTATCCGGAAAGGACCAGTTTCTGGACACAATAAAAGTCATGGAATAACCGCTCTATTTAGGCGTTCTTCATGTAATTGTTTCATTTGGATGTTTGTTCCCCATGTCTGCAACAAACCACTATATTACAAGGATCTATAATGTTAGGTTTTATGATGATACCTCACCTGTGTTTACTAAACAACTTTCTGTCTTCAAGGGACATGAAGATAGCATTGCGCATGCGCAGTAGTTTACACTTGCCGAGATATCAAGCGGAGAAAAATAATTAAACTACACATTGATTGTCTGCGGATAACATTTGCACCTTTTAATTTCACGGTAATAGTGATATAAAATGCAGAGCTTTTGATTTAAGCACTAAATTTATTCTATATCTATTGGAATTATCAAGAATTCGTGTTAGACGAAATCTGAGATTTTTATAATTAGCCTCTCTTTGCTTTCGTAGCTGCTATTGAAAGTCGGGTTATTTTTCATGTGCATTTTTGGAGAGCTCAATGATAAAGAAACGCGTAAAAATAGTTTAATTAATTACTTATTTCGATATCAAAATAGCAGCAAATCATCGTCAAAATATTTGTCCGGCTACTGGTTTACCTAAAGGGGAAATAAGTTCTTTTTGTGACCGTATTTGAGGTCCCATGGAACCCATATTTTTGTGTAGTGTGAGCTTCATTTATGTCAACTATTTTTTATGAACTAATGGAGCCGAAATATGAAAATTTGTCCTGCTATAGCTACTCGTTCCTAACCAGTAAATTTTCTGCATTATTTCAACAGCGTTGCAACGGTTTACTACATTCTGCACAATATTTTAGATTATGTGTCAGAATATCTTGCGAAAATCATGTCAATAAATTCATACCACTAGTCACTTTCTCACTAATTAAGGATATTTGAGAGAAATTATTTTTTCGCCTTAACTGTGTTGGTAGTCCCTTTTAACGATTTAAACGTTTAAGATAAACAAATGTCTTTATCAAAATGCAACTATTAAAAGTGATCGTTATTGTAAATAAACTTGCACAGATCCTAGGTAAATATTTTGAATGTGTGATAACAACTTTTTATGTCCTGGACCAGTTTTCTGTTTCTTGTTATTCAAAATGTCAAATATCCTTTTCATATAATTATTTTTGTTACTTTAAGGTCAACATCTAAATGGAATTGCATTAACTGTTGTTTGAATAGAAATTATAACACAACTGGAAGAATATGATTTTAGTATATCATACTTTATTTTTGGTGTGCATACTTTAGTTATCCTTGATGCCATAATTATATAGGTTTTTCCATAATAATATGTTCCACTTTTGCATTGAATCGTTTATTATTTGATGGTCACTAGGGTATGGTGGACATTCATGTGCAGATATAAACGAGTGTAGCGGCCAGTCCCCTTGCAAGAACGATGGTACGTGTAAAAACACAATAGGTTCGTTTACATGTCAATGCCGGACAGGTTGGACAGGTCCAACATGTGAAGTCGATATAGATGAATGTGACCTAGGTTATTGTACAAACGCCACAACTTGCACAAACAGCCCAGGATCATTTCACTGCAGATGCAATAGAGGATTTCATGGTAGACATTGTACTGATACGAATGAATGCAAGGTTCCCGTGAAACTCTGCCGGCGTGAAAGCATCTGTCTGAATCAATATGCATCGTTTGCTTGCATATGTAGTGAAGGGTATTCTGGTGACAGATGTGAAAACGACATAGATGAATGTTCCTTATCGGTAACTCTTCTCTCCAAATAGTAAAACATTCATAATAAATGATTATACTTGAGCAATTGACTTACATCTGGTTTAAATATAAAACGGGTTACAGGCAATACTTTGACATAATAATTCCTAATTCAGTCATATACGACAAACAGGAGAATGTCAATTAAAACTATTTTATGTAGAATTTATTTCACTGTAGCTAGGTTATGATACTGAGATATTGCTATTTAAGTTTTTTGTTTGTTTGGTTTTTTTTTTTTTTTTTGTAAGTTGGTCCTCTTTTTTAAAAAGTTACGGCAAATTGGATTCTTTTCTTAATCCATTTAACTTGGGTGTAAAATAACGTTAGAAAATTTCATTTGTCTGTTTCTGAATATAACTTTTATGTTCATTATAATACAAACTAGCTACCGCAGTCATGCTTCTAAAAATGTCGCGGAATCAGTATTTAAAGTGTGTGATGTTTGGACAGGTAGATACCGTAGGAACATACAAACATATTTGTTCCTTTAGAAATTAGAAAAAAGGATAGACTTCTAGAATGCAATTGATACACATCATAGGCTAAAGAAATGTTACTTTTATCTTGTCCACCTCAGCGTCTGTCTGCCTTTCAAGGACGTATCTCCAAAATCACATGTCTGATTTTAATAAAACTTCACAACAACGATCGCATAACATGTAAACATGTAGTTGCGCAAATCGTCCTGATTCTCCAGTTTGAAGATTTAAGCGATATTGTCCTATCATGAGTACACATTATGAAATTATGTTAGTATATTAATTAGGCTTTGCAACATTGCTGATTTTTATTTGCAATAAGGTGTATGGATATCTAAGCAAGGGATTGTTGCGTGACAGAATCCAAAACAAAAGTGGAATATCGCTATTCCAGTAAAATCACCACACAGTGATTTAGACATACATAATGTATCTTTTGCGTACAGTGTACATGCTTCCGGCATCATTGTCATGTATCATTCTTGCATAGGCAATCATATGAAAGATACAAACATAAACATATATCTAAAATGATAAATATTTTTGTCTTTCTTTGAAACAAACAGTACACTTACGTTATTTTAATATTTCAATTATTGATTAGGTAATTGAACAAACAATATTTAAAACGAATTATGCACCGTACTTGTTTATTGGGGTATCAGTTGACCTTTTTTGTAAGTTTGAACGTAGTTATAATATGCTTCGTGAAAGAGTTTTAATCACACTAGTTATAACATACTAACTTTATCACAAATATCGTGAAACAGGAACACTTGATAAGTTATACTCACACTATTTATCATTTTATTATATGCTGATTATGCATCTTATATTATAGGACTTCTTCGTTTTAAGCTACCGTTGATTTATAAGTATATTTAGATATATCTTTACTTTATAGTACAGTAGCTATCTGCTGTATTTACAAATATATAGTTCACAAAGTTTTAACTGCTCGAGCACCATCGGTAGTTACATTTGTGCATGAAGCACATAAAGCAAATAAATACATTTCTTTTAGTAACCTTTATTTTTATATACTTCATTGAAACTTCACTTATAAGTAGGTATACTTGTTCAGTTAAAATTTCCGTTGTATTCTGTTTACCAGTTTGATTGCTTACTTCGCATCTGACATTTCGTTCCTAATATACTAAAAGAATTTAACATTGATCAAATGCATACTTCATAGAGCAATTAACTGCATTTTCAGATATGTAGTCCACACAGTAACAATTGTACGAACACTGTCGGAAATTACAGTTGTAACTGCAAAGCTAGTTGGACAGGGAAAAAATGTGAAAATGATATAGATGAATGTAAAAGTAATCCGTGCAATAATGGAACATGTAGTAATACACCTGGTAGCTATACATGTAATTGTAACCATAGATATACAGGAAAACACTGTGAAAATGATATAAACGAGTGTGAAAATAATCCTTGTAAAAATGGAACATGTAGCAATGTTATCGGTAGTTATAAATGTAACTGTTATCATGGATATACAGGAGGAAACTGTGAAAATGATATAAATGAATGTAAGGATCACCCGTGCATGCACAACGGAAATTGTCTGAATATAGCTGCTGGATATGTTTGTCATTGTCAAATAGGATGGACGGGAAAGAACTGCTCCGTTGATGTCGATGAATGCAATACGATTTATCCATGCATGAATAATGGATATTGCAGAAACACAATAGGAAATTACATATGTCAGTGTCTTTCAGGATGGTCGGGGCAAAACTGCAACACAAGCATGACAACATGTGCATCTACCACAATGACATTCGTTAGCAGTACAATATCTTCAGCAAGCAGTGCAATAACTGGAGCTGCCATATTGTTAAAATCAAGCATGACAACAGTTGCAGTTACCGCGTCGACACTGACAAGCAGTACAGCATCTGAACCTACCACGTCGACACTGACAAGCAGTACAGCATCTGAACCTACCACGTCGACACTGACAAGCAGTACAGCATCTGAACCTACCACGTCGACACTGACAAGCAGTACAGCATCTGAACCTACCACGTCGACACTGACAAGCAGTACAGCATCTGAACCTACCACGTCGACACTGACAAGCAGAACAGCATCTGACCCTACCACGTCGACACTTACATGCAGTGCAACATCTGCACTTACCATATTGAGACACACAAGCAATTCAATATTTGCAACATCTGCAGCCATCATACTGTCACCAACACGCAGTTTGGAATCTGCACCTACCGCGTTGACACTAACAAGCAGTGCAAAGCCTAACGCTGCCACTTCAACACTAACAAACAGTACCATATTTGCACCTACCACGTCGACACTAACAAGCAGTATAGCATCTGAACCTACCATTTCGACCGTAACAGACAGGAGCACAACTAAATCTATCGCATGGAAAATGACAAGCAGTGCAATATTTGCACCTATCACATCGATAAAGATAAGTAGTGCATCATCTGCACCTGTAACATTGGCGCCAACAAGCAGTATAACACCTACAGTTGCCTCATCTCCACTAGCAATCAGTGCAAGACATACAGCTGTCTCAACGATATTAACAGGCAGTGAAATACCTACAGCTACCACATCAATACAGACAATAAGGCCAACACGTACAATGTCAACATCGACTCAGAACATCGGACCAACACCTATAGCGACCATATCGGCACAAACAATCAGTGTAACACCTTCAGATACCATATCGACACAAACAATCAGTGCAACATTTTTAGCTGCAGCATCGACACAAACAATCAGTACAACACATACAGCTGCCACATCAACTATAATAAGCAGTGCAGTATCAGCACCTACGACGTCAACACTAACACACTGGGAAACATCTGCACCTACCGCTTCAAAATTACAAATCAGTACATCATTTGCACCAATTGCAATTACGCCAACACCTTCATCGGCCATATCGATACAGACAATCAGACCAACACCTACAGCTGCCACACTGACACAAACAACAATTAGTGCAAAACCTACAGCTACCACATTCATACAAAGAATTAGTGCAACACATACAGAGGCAACATCTACGCAGACAAGCAGTGCAAAACCTACAACAACCACATCGGAACTTACAAGTAGTACTAGTTCAACTGTCTCTGCAGTGACCGACTTTGGTTTGTATACATTTTTATCACATGTTTGACGTCGCGGGAGTGTAATAAAGCCATTAAATAAAAATGATAATACACTAGTGTAATAAAGCTTTGACGTCGACGTCATTTATACTATAGGCGACGTCGGTCAAATTTTCTTGCTTATTATAGTAAAAGAAAGTCTATTTATTGATGTTTTGACAAGAAAGATTAACATGTGATAAAAAGAATATCACATTTGTGACTTTTCACATTGAATTTATTAAACTCGTTGAATACAATTGATAAAATGCTCGGCAGAGCCTCACATTTTATTATTTTATTCAACTCGTTTAATAAATTCAATATGAAAAGACACTCATGTAATATCCTCTATATTTATGTTTTATCTCTCATGAACAGACCGAATTAAAAAGGGTGTGCTATTATTTTGCTTTGTCGAGTTGTATGCTTTGTCTTATAATTTTTAAAAATATTTATAACACGTGTTGAAAATGACTTTATTCATATATTTCCAATAATATAAGGTGTTAAATCACGTGGATACGTTGTATTAGGACAACTATATTTTAATGTATGATACATTCAATCTTAAACAGCACATGTCATTTCATACAAGAATCGATATAGGAGTCACAACCACCACCATGTTTTTCAGTAGTTCGACTTGCAGATGCCTTCAACCCCGGATGCACAAGTTCAGGATGGAATGTTACACTGGACATGGCAATTCTAAAACAGCTTTACCCTAATATAACATCCAACCATATATACTTTGGTGATAACTCGTGCCGCGGGAAACAGGTGGGAAACAAATTAATATTTCAGCATGGATTCACGGACTGTCTTACAGCTGAACGGGTATGTATGTTTTGCTACATCTATAACACAGGTGTATAATAATAAAGTAAAGGGTATAATACAATGTAAAGACAATAAACTACTGACACTCAGATGTATAAATTATCAAAAGTTATTGACTATTACGCTACTATTAGTTTTTTATTGAATACTCAGCCAAAATCTGTAAAAGTAAAAATAAAACATAGGAGAACAGTTATTGTTTCAAACATATATGTTCATACTAGAAAGGATATCCCTGTCTGTGGATATATCATATTTCATAACAGCGAAAATGATGTACCTCGAATCGGCGGACATACTTAAGGAACCATATTACTTTCTAACGGAAGTCTGCCGGAAGACAGAAGTAAGTGTAGTTGAAATAACAGAACATATAGGACTTAACACTGTAAATGTCTAAGAACGTTTGTCCTGCATTGATATAAATATGATATTCAGATCATCTGAATAAATTAGGCAGACAAAAAAGCTTACAATATTTTTATTCAGGCTTTGTAACCTACCTCAATTAGGCAGATAGCCTCAGATGTGTAATACAGAGGTATTCACTGAGTATTATTTATAATCTAATATAACTTATATACGACAGATCTCGGGCGACACCATATTATACGAAAATAACTTGTTCTACGCAATTTACGACCCTATACAACCATTCATTATCCGTCAGCACAAGTGGACATATGGTGTTGAATGTGACGTCAGCCGTAACGAGGCTACGTCATCGCATGTGCACCATGACGTTGACGCTATACATTCTGCAGTATCCAGTCATTATGAAATAAACATGACATTCTTCAAAGATCCAGGCTTTATGAATGAACTTCCTGGAAATCCTTTACATACGAACGTCGGTGACGATGTCTACGTCAAAGTTTTCACGTTGGCAACAGACTGGAATATTAAAATGAGGCTACATACATGCTACACCAAACCAACGGAGGTCGCAGCAGATATGACATATTACATCATCGCTGATGGGTAAGCATACGTTTAAATCTCTTGTTGCATACATTAATTACCTGATCTAAATTTCTTACGCCCCCTGAACATGTTTGGCAATATCTTTCATAATTCTAATAGTACATTTATAAAATTGTTTACATGTATAGCTACATATGGTGTAAATAACACACTCAGTAAAATGTCAACAAAATCAAATAGTCTAAATATATCATATACCCACTTTTTAAAAGTGACAAAGATACACATAAAAGTTGTGTTTGTATAATATGAGCAAACAACATTTGTAAGTAAACGGGGGTGTACATATTGACTTTTCACTGATAAATGGTCAAATGTCAAACCAGATTTAGATTCACAAGATAAAGAAGTTAATATTTTGTTTCTTGTGAAAATATTCTTGCAATCAAACGAAATTGGCTCGTTTGTAAATAGTATACGTAAATGTTTGTTGCTTAAAAAGGGATTAAGACCGTAGAATAAATGAACTGATTCCGTAACATCTCTCGATTTTGTGGAGATTTTGAAATGTATTTATCATTATATTTTTCTAAATGCGTGAGAATTTCAAACCTGTACTATTAGTTATATGTCAGACACTGACAGGGACATAATCGAGGTAAATTGGATACAAAAAAGAAATAAATGGTGCAATATTATACAATTTATATTATTACAGATTACGTACTATATTGATTCAAATAACTTCTAAAGTTCTAAATTATTAAAATAACATATGGTATGCACTGGTGGACTATGAACTGATGGTATTTCAGATGCGAAGTAGACAGTAACACTCACATTATTTCCCAGTCTACACACGAGACGAGATTCGTCTTCCAAGACTTTGAGTATTCTACAAACGGCGAGGGTCTCAACATCTATTGTAATGCCACGTTTTGTGAAACTAAATATTATTCTCCGGGATGTGCACAGTCTTGTAAATCTTTTGGAACACAGGCTCTTGTTGGAAAATAGACCACTACTTTATCTAGCAATCGAGTTACGTCAATTTATATCATTTCATTCTATATTATTGTTTAAAGCCATTGTTCCAACATGAAATTACATGAAATGGACACGTGTAATTGAACACTTCATAAAATTAAAAAAAAAACATTGCTCTGTATTGTTGTTGGGAACAAATCACAAAACATATAATAAAACATGTTACGAAATATTGTCATACATTGGTCTTTATAATATTGAATAATTGGGAGCCCGTTCAAAACATTATTCATTTCCACTTTAAAGAATCGTAGATCTTACAGCTTTTCATACATCTACAGCATTTGATCAGTACGTGAATCAAGCAAAATACCATTATCTTACGACGTAATTAAACTAGCAAGAAAAAAATAGAGAAATAATTTCTACAAATGTTGCTAGATTCTGAAGTTAACATTTTTTACAGTACTATAAGGCAGAAACTTCTTGTGTCGAATTTTGTTCTTGTGCGTTAGTGGTCATAAGCTTTACATCTGACTGTAAATGTATAATAAAAAAAGAAAATAATTATAGTAGTACACATACTTTTCAAAGCTTTAAGATAGTTATGTATGTAAAATGTGTTTTGTCATTTGTTATAAAATTCTACTAATACTATCTAAAACCTTTAAGTTAGAGACTGAGATTTACAGTTTTCACGTCTAAATAGGGATAACATGCAATAAATGATACACGTTCAGGTTTTACATACGAATTTTGAACGTGTACAAGGCTCAATTGTATGAAAAAGAAAACTGAAGTAATTTGCATGTTCATACTCTTTTAACATGTGAACCTCAACCTTTTATAGCCACAGGTTGAACAAAGAAATGTTTAATTTAACAGAGCTGCAGTGCCCGAACGGTTAAGGCACCTGTCCCGCAGGTTGAAGGTTCGAGTCCTGTCAGGGGCCGGTCTTGTTACTGAAAATAGACTGGTTGGTGAGCCGAGCCGCCAGCTTGATAAATAATGGTTACCGAGTGTGTACCTGCCTGTTACTTAGTATTAAAAATAGGTATCTGGAAGCAATGTTGTTCAATGTAAGTGGCTCATAAACCATCTTGCGTCGCCCTTTTAGTAGGTTTGACAGTATAACTAGCAAACACTTAACTTTACTTTTATGATAATTATGGTGATACTTTTTAGAAAGTAAACAGAAGTTCGACTTGCTGGATTCCAATACGTTTAGTGCAAGCCCACTTATGGAAATATAAAAAGTTAAGGTATATTTCCAGGAAACACAGAGCACCCCAAACACAGCCAATGAGCCATACATCGCAAGGTAGGCCGCAACAAAAAGAAATTGTAGTGTAAAGATATAGCAGACGGATTGTTTCAAAAATCCAACGACAAGTACAATTAAATCATGTTCAAAATACTAAAATTGGTAAATAAAATAAAATAATTTAAATAGGACTACATTTTCAGAAAGTGGACTGACATGCTTTACCTAAATCTCGTAGAACAAAAATGCTTATCTGTTTCAACAGAACTAAAGAAAATGGCAATATGTCACTTTTGTGTGACCGTTAATTGCAAACATGACATTGAACCTGGTAATGACACTGGATAAAAATGTACCAATATGATTCTAAGAAATCGTGATCAGACAAAACAATATCATTCACAAGATCTGGTAAAATCTATAAAGGATCCTTTGGAAGCATAGAACGCAACCAAGCAACTTCACAGCAGACCCAATTTGACTGATTCTGTTCATGAGAGGTAATGAAATGTGCAACATTACTCACGCTCCCTAGCACAAGCTAATGCGAAAAACTATATTAGTAAAATAGAATATTCTCCATGACCCTAAACGAGCAGAAATCTAACAACATTTAATTAATAATGCTAAATTGACAAACTTCCCGGACCAAATCTTTTCTTAAAAGTGCTCTGAGGTTTATGCAAATAGGAATATTGTCCGACAAATCGAGAGTCTGAAAGGGTAACGTGTTCGAGGTCCTGCTGTGAAAGACCCTTTGGATGACTGAAAAGCGGAATTACCCTAATTTTGTAGATTCAAATCAGACGATGATAACACTTTAACAAGATGTGAGAGAAATGTTCGATCGAGTAGGTATACCAAAGGTTCAGTTAGGAATTTCTATTGATGCATTTTCTTGGTCCTTTGCCTGTCTTGCTGGTTGAGTTTGACATGGAGAGATATGACAAGCACCATCATTCCTGTTGCCAGCCTTTTGAACTTGCTTCCTTGCATGGCATTGTGCTTGTGCACAACCGCGGCGTGGTCTGTCAGACACAAGGTTACCTCTTCCGGCGGCAAGCCGATGCCTCACTTTACCTTCCCCCGGTATATTTAAACGTGCGAATTCATATCAATATAAAAGATACTGAAGGAGATTAAATATATTACCTTGCTAAAATACTTGGAAATCCTATATATGAGGTCTTAAAATAAATTTAAAGAACAATACTAATAAATGTTTCCTGTACAGCTCTTCTGTAAGAAATTGACAGTTTTGGAGTCAACTGCGGAAAGGCAAAGTATTCATCACATCCCATGACAATTAAACAAATTTCATCTTATAAAACAACATATAATTACTTATTTCGTGCGTTCAACAACTGTGACAGATGGCACGTACCTCCAAGCTCGGGTTTCATTGGACTTCGAAGGAGTGTTTTGTACAAAAAGAGGTGTATCACCCTTAAATCCCTTTATAAGAAACCTGGATATGACCAGTAATGGCGAAATTATGTCCTTCAGTTTTCATTGTTACGCAAAATATATTCTTTTTAAGAGAACTTTGGAAATTTTGAAAAAAAAAGATCATTATACTGTGGTAAAGCATATAAGACGTGTATATTTTATTTATTTTATATATTTACTCCATCTGCATGATCACAAACATTTCAATACATAATCTACATTTGCCTAACTTTCATGTCCGATAGTTACATAGTACTTGCATTGAAGTGCAATATACATAATCGTGAGTATACAATTCATGGTGAATTGAAGTATGAGTGTATTTTTTTATTTACACCACTTATTTGACCTGAAATTCATATGCTATTTCGTATACTGTTTAAACAGAATAGGGTAGTTTTAATAATATTAATTGATCACTAGTTCAAAGACAATAGTGACAGTGAGAGTGTGGAAACTGTGTTGTTATATATTATATATTTAGGCGGTACATATTTTGTGTTGCTCAAACGAATTATTATAACTTATACACTGTGTATATTGTATTGAATCATACTAAATCATGTAACTACTACCTAAATATAATTTAATTCTGTTAGTTTGGTTATGAGGTCAGCGATGTATTGTTCTTAAAATAATCGGACGGTTTATTATGTAGGTAGCGTTTAAAAATCAGTTTGATTCAAAACGATATAGCAACACAAATATGTACCGCCTAAATAGCCGCGATAGTGCAGATAAGTATTGGTCTTTGTATTTTGCGTGTGTCGTTCGATATCTGTCTGTCGAAAATTTTTACTTAGTCTACATAATTTTTTATAATCCATAATAGATGAAATTAATAAGAAGTCTGTTGCGTATTGTTATATCTCTTTTCTATTGAGTAACAAATATTTTATATAATACACAGTGGATGTGTTTTTAAAATGTGCAAATGAAATAAGTTATAATTTTATGCAGTGCTTGGCTAGAAAAAAATGTACTGTGGACTCCAGGAAGGTGGCAAAACTTACCGCTTTTTTGAATAGTATTTTGCATTAAAATGAAATTTACTTGTACATGACAACAATAACTACTGAAAAAATATAATTAGAAACTATGCCAGTAAACAAATGAAATCAATTTAATTACACCTGAAAAAAACAACAACAAAAAACAAAAAACAGTCATCACAACCTCCTATGTGACAAGCCACCACGCAACCAATACACAATTCTAATACGTTATGACTAGAAGTGAGTCTTATCTTAATTAGGCAAAACAAGTCATGCTGATATCCCTTATCGATAAACTGAACTCTAAAACGTCAACATTAAAACATACATACATACATAGCTACATACCTACATACATACATTGCATTTTCATTATATAAACGCTGTGCAAAAGTTGAAACTACCGCCTGAAATTATAAAATCATTCTTCGTGACACGGTCTACATTAATGACAATAATTTGCACACATAAGACAGTATTTGTATAGTTTACATTGCATTTAAGTGCAGTTAGCATTCGTATAATTAACACCTCATGGTTAAATAAACCTCGCAAATGAGCAAGACGGGCATACACTATCTTATGGTAGTTTTAAAAGTTGCATATCTTTCAGTCTCATTTTTTCATGAAAGTGAACGATGCAACGATATGATAAAATTCATATAACCTGCAACGGTTATAGTGACAACGTAATCTGCAGTAAAATATGACATTGACAGTCACATAGCGTATTAAACACATTATTGAAAACAAAATAATTTAGCAATATTATCACTTTTAAGCAATAATATTCATGTCATCACTTTTAATTACGCATGCTGTCTTATCTTGAACCGGCAAGAGTCAAAATAGATATTTGCCATTCGTCTATTAAATAGACGTTCACATATAAACCTTCATACACACTCTTAGCAATGTCATCACTACTAAACACAAACGATTTTTCTATGTGCAGAAACAAAAGTGTCTGAAATGAATTGTGACATTTATGCATTGTAACAGTTTGCTTAGAAATCTGTATTTTAGTAGATGTGGCGTTTTCGTACGTAATAAAAACAATAAAACAGTGTATATCTTACATGTTCATTACTGATATTTAGCTTAAAATACCATAAGCAGTATTAACACATTTAGGCATTAGTGCTTTCTTTGCTTGTAGAGGCAAACGATTCATAGAGAGGATTTTCTATGGCTATAACTCTTTCACTTATACTGCTGTCTCTGTCCTTTAGTTCAACGAATGTAGGTGTGTCATCATAAAGAGGTCCACCTATTCTACTACCTGGGATACGCTTTTTTGACCTGGAAGAGACCATGCATGATTATATGCAATGTTTCCATAAGCACATACTGTGGTACACCTAAAAAGCAGCTCCTTTATAATTTAGCAATAATAGTTTATGGTTTCTCATTCCATAAGAAAATGACCATAACAGGAAAAAACATTCTCGACTGATATTCTAAACAAAATAAAGAATACATTGTACTGATCAAAAGTCCGTAATATAAATTGTGAATCATATCTACAAAAGGCAATAATGCAACAAAATTATTAACTATAGTGTCAAGTATATGGTTATATGGAACCAACGCATGTACAATATGAACATTTTGAACTGTTTATCAATAAGTCAAAATAGAAATCCTGACTTGTTTCGCAACAGTCCATATGTATAAATTAATATACATGAATCACCACCTTAGAATATTTGGTTGCGATATATGGACCGAATATCACATATGTCTAAAAAATAGTAATAGTAAACAACCTTTATTCTTTGCATACCTGTAACATTTACATCCTACTGCTACAGCGATGATAAGCACAACACCAACAACAACAATCATCATGTTCTTCTCAATCCACGATTTCTGTAAAAGATGCATACATAGTGAATAACGTACAGCTGTTAATATATATATATAAATATTTTTTTGTTTTGGAAAAAGTGGTTCTAAATGCATCCCTTCCTTCGAATTTTAACACATTCCAGTTCAGATTTATATCAGTAGCCAATTGCAAAGATCTTTACTAAAACAAATGTCTTGCCCTATTTACGGTTCACAGACAATTACACAGTATATACTTGATTTTTTTTTTATTTAGAAAAATCGTTTTGCAGATCTTATATCTGTTTATGTTGTAGTTTCACACATGAACTGTAGATATTTCACTGTTGTTTAATTATTGTTGCATCTGTATAACCCCTGTGTTTTATTTTCAACCATATTCATTTTAGTTTATTTAGATACATGAAACTTTTCATAATCCACTATGACTGTCAAACAAATCGACCCACTAATTGGTTAAAATATTTTATTTTTCCCATTTTCCAAAAATGTTATTTTAACTGTACTTAACGTCATATTGAGTAATTCTTCATCTTAAACTGCTACACGAACGGAAGTTGATGTTGTAGAACATCACAAGGTTATGCATTGAACATTTTTGTCTAATATACCTCAGGTCCTTTCCCTCCCTTCTGCTTCACTTCCAAAGGGAAGAGGGACTTCAATTGTTCTGGAGACAACGCATTGAATGCCTCAGCAATCTGTTTATTTGAGACATCTTGACCGTCGCACTGTGCATGGAATCCCACGGAGAAAGTCCTTTTTTGCTAATACATACATTCAAATATCGTAAATACAATATTAATACAAAATAGAATATGTGAATATGTATTTAACGTAGTATAAAACAGAAATATCTTCATCGTCATGATATTATGTTCAAATATGATTATATATTGAAATGATAAAATTGTTTAAAATTGTTTAATGTTTGTAATATTTGATGGTCTAAAACGCAGTAGAATTACGTAATTGATATACTTATGGGTGAATAGAATAATAACTTTGCTAACGTTTTCTTGCCACTGTTCAATAGTGTAACGTTTATATTGTTACTTCTGGGACAGGTCTTGTTTCGAAGCATAGTCTTTATTCCGGCTGCAATACTTTCATAATCTGTCGGGATTACTTCCTTTATAAATTCTTATGAAATTATTAATGAATTAACCCCCTATCCTTACATGTTAAATATCGGTTGAAGCATATGCTTAAACAAAATTATTTCATATCATTAAAGTATACAGACCAAATCCAGTCACTGAAGGGACCGTCGGTCTTGGGCTGCTAGTTTGTGTCGATGGAGTAGTGCCTAGTACTTTACTGCTTCTTTTTGTCGATAAGGAAGCTGTTGATGTCGAGGTTTTATACGTTTTACTGCTGATGTGTGTCGATGAAGAACCTTCAGTGTTTACTCGGCTTGTTTTGTTCAATGTGGAAACTATAGATATTGTAGGGCTTATTTGCGTCGAAGTGGAAGATGCAAATGTTGCACCGCTGGTTTTTATCGAGGTCGAAGATGCATGTGTTGTTCTGCTTTCTTGTGTCAGTGTCGGTGTAGTAGTGGCTATTGTTGTGGAAGCTGTTGTTGTTCTTGTATGAATATGTAATTTACTTTCACTAGTAGGGCCAACCATTTCAGTTGTAGCTGTTGTTGTGTTTAATGGTTTATTAGATATTGGAGAGACTGGGGATTTAGTGCTCTTTGTTGGTGTTGCAGGCAAATATGTTGTTGGAGCAGGTGTTGTAACAGGCCATGTTGTTTCTTTGCCATCATGTTTACAAACAAAACTTCCGTTGGTATTATAGCATAGATACCCCTTTTTGCACGGATTATGACTGTCCCTACATTCGTCAAAATCGGTTTCGCAATTCTTTCCTTGCCATTCATTAGTACAGTTGCAGCTATATGAACCAGCATGATTGAAACAAGTTTCATTATTTTTACACGGATAACTTTTACATTCATCGACATCTGTCTCACAATGGTTGCCGCTCCAGTTTATAGGGCAGGTACAGATGTATCCACCGTATGTGTTAGAACAAATTCCGTTATGCCTACAGGGGAAATTAATGCACTCATCCTCATCGAATTCACAATTGGTACCGGTCCAACTTTGAAGACAAACGCAGGTATAACCGCCGTCAAAGTTATTACACGTTTAATCATGCTTGCACGGTGAACTACTACATTCGTTTACGTCGGTTTCACATTGATTACCAGTCCAATAAAGAGGACAAGTACATTTATATCCACCGTCAAAGTTACTACAACTTCCATTATGAAGGCATGTAGAGTGAAGTTCACACTCGTTGACGTCAACGGAACTGTTCTTTCCCTTCCATCCTTTAAAAAAAAGTTTTGCCCTTTCCATTCCATCCTTTGACACACTGACATTTGTACCCACCTCTCGTATTACTGCATGTACCATTATTCTTGCATGGGTGAAACGTATCACACTCATTTACATCAACGGAACAGTTTTGTCCTTTCCATTCCACGGGACACTGACATGTATAATCTCCATCCCTATTAATTATTATTCTGGCATGGTTGAAATGTAACACATTCATAGACATCAATGGAACAGTTTTGACCATTCCATTCGACAGGACACTGACATGTATAATTTCCTTCAGTGTTGACGCACGAGCCCTGATTCTGGCAAGGATGAAATGTATCACATTCATTGACAGCAACAGAACAGTTTTGTCATTTCCATTCTGTGGGTCACTGACATATATAATTTCCTCCCGTATTGAGTCACGTGCCCATATTCTGACACGGATGAAAAGTATCACAACCATTGACATCAAAGGTACAGTTTCGTCCTTTCCATTCCGCGGGACACTGACATGCATAATTTCCTACCATGTTTATGCATGAGCCATTATTCTGGCACGGATGGAAAGAGTCACATTCATTGACATCAACGGTGCAGTTTTGACCTTTCCATTCTTTTGGACACTGACACGTATAATGTCCTTCTGTGTTAACGCATGATCCCTCATTCTGGCAGGGAGAAGAAGTTTTACATTCATTGACATCCACAGTGCAGTTTTGTCCTGTCCACTCTTCGGGACACTGACAGGTATAATTGCCTTCTGTGTTGAGGCACACGCCCGTATTCTGGCACGGCTGCAAAGTATCACATTCATCGACATCAACGGTACAGTTTTGTCCTTTCCATTCCGCGGGGCACTGACATGTATAATTTCCTACCGTGTTTATGCATGTGCCGTTATTCTGGCACGGATGGAAATTATCACATTCATTGACATCCACAGAACAGTTTTGCCCTTTCCATTCGTTGGGGCAATGGCATGTATAATTTCCTTCTATGTTGATACATGATCCCTTATTCTGGCACGGATGAAACATATAACATTCATTGACATCATCAGTACAGTTTTGTCCTATCCACTGTATGGGGCACTGACACGTATAATTTCCTTCTGTGTTGGTACATGAGCCCTTATTCTGGCACGGATGAAACGTATCACATTCATTGACATCATCAGTACAATTTTGCCCTGTCCATTGTATGGGGCACTGACACGTATAATTTCCTTCTGTGTTTATACATGAGCCCTTATTCTGGCACGGATGAAACGTATAACATTCATTGACATCAACGGTGCAGTTATACCCCTGCCATCCTACTGAACAACTACATGTGTAACCTCCCAATGTGTTTCTACATTTACCATTATGACTACACGGATGTAGCGTATTGCACACATTGATATCAGATGAACAATTTTGACCTTTCCATCCATCTGCACAATGGCATAAGTATAATCCCTGTGTGTTACTACATGATCCATTATTTTGACATGGATGAAACTTACTACACTCATTAACATCTACGGAACACTTTTGACCATCCTAAGGCGCAATGACAAAAGTATCCGCCTTCAGTATTATTACATTTACCATTATTTTTGCATGGATGAAGCGCATTACATTCATTAACATCAAGAGAACAGTTTTGCCCCATCCAACCTGAGGCGCACTGACAAGTGTATCCTTCGTCTATATTATCGCATTTTCCATTACGACCGCAAGGCTGAATCACATTACATTCATGTATATCAGTACTGCAATTCTTTCCCACCCACCCTACGGAACAATGACATTTGTAGCTGCCAAGCGTATTGGTACATGTTCCGTTGTGCAAACAAGGTTGCTTTTCACACTCATTTAAATCAACGCTGCAGTTCCTTTCAGTCCAGCCGGTATCACATGCACATTTGTAATGTCCATGAACATTAGAACATGTTCCATGATCGCATGGTTGTAAGACTTTACATTCATCAAATTGATGCAGACATCAAGTTTTTGGATCCCAACCATTGAGACAATCGCAATGATATCTTTGTGGATAAGGTAAATTCACGCACGTTCCATTGTTTGCGCAGGTTACCACAGAGCATTCATCAAAATCATTTTCACATTGCTTTCCTGCATACCTCTGATAACATTTACATTTATAACTGCCGACTGTATTACTACAGGTTCTATTATAACAAGGGTTGTGTGTACACTCATCTACATCTTCATCACAAGTCTTTCCTGTCCAACCGTTGCTGCAGTTACAGCTGTAACTACCAAAACTGTTTGTGCAAAGTTTGCTGTGTAAGCCACATACCTGAAAATATAGTGTGTTATAGCTTAAAACAAAACATAATGAATTCCTTTGATATCATGCCCATTAGAAGTTTATTCGGGGTAAGTAATACATGTTTCGTTTTATCTGCATGGAACTGATTTTGAAAGGAAGTTGAAATATAAATCCGCAAAATAACGATTGACTGAAATGTGTTTAGTAAAGTACTTATTTCATTTATTTATAATGCTTAATATTCTTCTATTTGTTATAAAGAATCTAGCAGACGTAACCAAGTATACGGAATATCAACACTAATGAAATAGCAGCGGAATCCGCACCTAGTCTCTACATACATGTAGTAATGAAAGATTTGGAAACCGGTGTTTCCGACTAATTTTGGAGCTGAAAACAGTATTTTGTACAGTAGATGCATTCTTCATTTGTATAAATTGATACTGCCGGCGACATAATATGGTCTTCATCGATACAGCGTCTTGAGACTCTGTACCGTTCAGATAAATCAATAAAACGATATTAGGATTCCACCTACAGAAGAAGGCCCTTGTATTAATTTCCTATTTTGTATTCAAATTACTTCACGGAGCCGATAGATGATATTCAAATCCATATCAATTTATTTAAGTATGAGGACATCCCAACATTGAATAATGTGAATCGGTGTCGAAGGAGCTAATACTTAATTTAATCAACTGATATCAGTCAACAATACTTCAAAGATATGAAGCACTTAAGTTCAAATAAAATCATGAAGGAAGAAAGATTGTTAATTCTACAGTTTGTATTTGTTAATTGGCAATAAATGAAATATTGTTAGAATTTCAAAAGTTTAGATATTATCTCTTTTTTGTCTCATTGACATATATATTTTGTCATACACATACATTTGACGAAGTTACAGTTGAACACTTTTGATCTCATTATCATAGCATTCTCTGTAGTAGATTTAAAATCAAACAATGAGCGATATAAGGAATCGACCTACAGACAATTTTTTAAAGGAAGTTGACTTTTTTCCTGTTTCATGCTCAGATTACTTCACGCAGCCAGTAGCTTGATTTCAGATCCATACCAATTCAAGTGGCAGGACGTCAATACATTTCATATTATGAAGCAGTGTTAAAAGAGCTAATACTTAACAAATATAGTCGATTGATATCAATCAACATCTCTTAAGTTAAAAAATCATGAGGTCACGCATTAGCTTCTGTTTATCTGTTGGTGGGTAAAACAAATGTTTTTACATCGTTTGTAAATGGGATCGGAATATTTAATTCTGAATAACTTTTTCGCTCGCTCATTTATGGATTTTCAAAATTCAAAAAGTTTTGAAGTACTTACAATTTTCATATTTTCATATTCAAATATCTTTTTAAATGAATAACCGTTTCAAATGACATATACTTTTAATAGCGGCGTAGTGTTGTTCAAAACTTTTAGAAAACACTGTAATTTGAGTGTTCATAATTAATCTATTTTATTTCGAAATAATAATTAAAAGAAATTAATAAATTGCTTGTTTTATAACCTTTCATTGATCAAAATTATTGATATGTGTTTTGATAAAGTTTAGGCCGTTAGAAAAACATCACTGTTTACAAAAAAAAAAAAAAAAAAAAATGGACGTTCGGCGTCTGCCCACCCGATCGCTATCTTATCAGTTCTAAAAGTAGAAAATACAACGGATTTATATACTTACACGATCTCTCCTATTACAGTAAGTTACTGCCGCTGTATGTTAATACAACGTATAGTATACACTATAGGTTGTCACTGTGAGCAGTCAAAGCAAGTAAGACGTTCTCATGCTTATATAGATGATTTTACACAACTTATTGGTTGCTACGCTGAGCCGTGGATGTTTTGATTTTAACGCGCATGTGCGCTTTACGTGTGGCAAAAGAACTCTCAACGATAAGAAAACCTACATAAAATTATCATTATATTATTAATTGTTTTGCCATTATAAAGATAGTTTCAGTCAAGTAATTTGTTATACAGTATTCTTTGATTAAAGATATGTATGTTAATTAATCATACCTTACCTGAAACGACTGCCTTATTCTTATTTTCGTCAGAAAAGAACATGCAATTCCAGTATATATTCCACACATCATACAAATATAAAACTTGTTCCTTACATTTAAAAATTTCATATTTTTCATTATATCAAAGAGCTATAAAAAATTATACTTATTTGATTATATCTATTTTTCCCACAACTTCATATAGTTGTAAAATATATATTTTTCTCCGCCTTAAATGACATCTATATACTTTGGGGTCGCGGCTCCATACCACTGAAGTTGCTGTTTAAAGTGATATACCGGAAATCATTGCGTAACTATTATGCAATTGACATGATAAAACATAGGTCACCTGGGTAATCAAGACCGTAAGTTAATTTCGAGAGTGTCTCCTAATTAGAGCGGACCATAAAAGGTACTGAAGCTAATAAGATGGCTTTGATGTGATATACATTAATGCCTTCGGTCATCAATGCCATTATAGAACGCACTCAGAATAATATATCACGTGGCGGAGCTGTTTTGTGAACAAAAAAATAAACATTTCACGTGATATCTAGTATTTCAAAATTTATAAGAATATACTTTGGAACTTTGATGGACATTTCGTTTTAAAAAGATAAAAGTGTAGTTACAAAAAAATTTAAATTCGTAAGATATTTATCAAATCAATGACTATAACTATACACACTGAAGGAAAGTACCTGATATAATTTTAAGATGATGATTATTATTATCATTTTCTGAATACTGAATGAATTGACCACCGTTTGTGTATAATCGGATACAAACCAAAGGCTGAACTTTATTAACTGAACATTTTATTTTCAACTTCGACTTTTAATTATAATTCAAGTATCATGTAAGCTAATTGCGACATGTGCTAAGTTATGGGAGATCGGGTTGGAAAATAAAACAAAATCTTTGTTATTACTTCATAAATTCATGGAAAATATCATTTTATTTATTCACTTTTCTTAACCTTAATTTGTCGAGATCAAAATTGCCGAATGAACAGTCCATTAGTCCAAAGAAGTATAAAATACTTTTATAACTCTTTGATTAATCCAAAATCATCAATGATAATGCTGTGGGTTTGCAAAGATCTACATATATTTTCCTTTGTCTTTCGGCGGATATTTACTGTAAAACAAATTCATTATTGATCGAATTGACCAGAATAGAATATATCTCTAACGTAATTTTTATTGTGCAGTCATGTCTTTTTGCCCTACGTAGAGTGCGCATGCTTCCCGTTGCTAAGCAAATAGGTCAGTGTAAAAAGGTCTATTCACGTTTTCTCGCCATAAGCAAAATTTTAATTTATCATGAATGATTCAATCTCAAATCTTATATATTTTTAAAAATATTTAAGTAAAAATCATTAAGTCTTTGTCTTAAAGAAAAAATCCAAAAACGAACATTGGTTAAGGTAATATGCGCCACCTAACGAATTTTAACAGACTCTTATGAAATGTTGCCAAATCAAAATTGACGATATTTCCGATTGACTGGTATCTTTTCCATTTTTCTGTTATTCTCCATTTTGCTGCTGTAAATCTTCAAACATGGCCACTAACGTCATTTTTTCAGCAGAGCGCAAAATGACGAACTTGACAGGTTTTTCGAGTATCGTTTTTATATACAACTAAAATACGGCAAAACTTCTTTATTTTCAAGTATACATTAAAACTATCTCTCCAATGATATATAATTTGTTATGTTTATTTCGACGTCACATCAGAGGCAAGCTATTTATGAACGCAAAACACGTAAAACTGACGTTGAGTTTCACCCGAAATTTCGCGTAAAAAGGCCTATATCTAAAAAACTGTGAGATAGTGTTTTTGAATAAATTTCAATAGAAGTACAAAATTTCAATTGCTATCGATCCCTTAAAAGAAAAATAGGGGTCACCGTTTTAGGTTTCGCTCTATTTACTGTGGCGCTTCCCCTACCCCCAGTAAAAAAGTTACGACATTTTTATACTTATTTCGTATATTTTCATTAATTTAAATTCCGTTTCTGTTTCTGTTGGTGGAAATAATGCTATTAAATTCTAGTAATGATAAAACGAAGATATGATTTAATGAAATTATTGAAATAAATGAATGATTTCAGGAATTTGCTCTCCTATATACATGACAAAGAAATACAAATAGTCCTTTTTATTGAAACAGGAAATACGTACCGGTGTAACAGCCCAGCTTTTCCCCCAGTCAGTTTTTTCCCCGGGGAAAAATCCAACCAGTTGATTTCTTCCCGGGGGAAAAAATCAACCGGCTGGTTTCCCCCCCCCCCCCGCCCCGGTTGGTTTCCCCCCCCCTAGTTTTTGTGCATAAACAAGGGAGAAAAAATCAACCGGTTGGTTCCCGCCCCCCTGGTTGGTTTTTTTACTCCTAGTTTTTGTGCATAAACAAGGGAGAAAAAACAAAAGAATCATGAGAAAATATAGTTGAAATTTTCTTAAAGGTATAGATACGTCAAAATACACTTACAAATTGAATGTACCATCCATGCATGTTGTACCACAAGAAAGTGGTCTCGGTTTTTCCTTACGGCCAATAATAAAAAAAAAGTTACTAATATTAAAGCTATTTAAAGTAACATAAAAGGGAAGTAATTAAAAAAATTATTGTAAGTGAACAAAAGAAGGATCTGCCAATAAAAAACAAGAGCATGCAATGAAACGAAAAATGTAAAGCAATATACCACAAAACAAAGCCATAGACCTTTGCCCCCTAAGTGGCCCTTTAAACCCTTGAAGTAAAGCCATCCAAAACATGCGCTCTGAACGTTTGGATGAGGTGAATTTTTCCCCCACTTACCGTATATTATCAGACATGCGTTACAATCAGGGAGGAAAACAACCAATGTCATTTTTTTTCCCCTTAACGATATTATTCAGAATGCAGATATACAAAATCCGGGGGGAAAAAAAAACCAAATGGTCGTTTTTTCCCCCCTTCCCGTTTATTTTTCAGATATGCAGAAACACATACCGGGGGGGGAAAAAAAAATAGTCTTTTTCCCCCCCTTTGCCATTATTATTCAGACATGCAGTTATAAAATTCAGGGGGAAAAAACCAATAGTCAATTTTTCCCCTTCCTGGTTTATTCAGACATGGATATACACATATGGGGGAAAGAACCAACTAGTCAATTTATTCCCCCGTCCCGTTATTTTCAGCATGCAGAAAAACAAATCCCGGGGGGGGGGGGGGGGAAACCCAATGGTCATTTTTTCCCCCCTTCCCCGTGATTATTCAGAATGCAGTATACAAATACCGGTGGAAAAACCCAAAAATAGTCAATTTCTTCCCCCTTTCCCCAGGTATTATTCAGACATGAGATATACAAATACTGGGGGGGAAAACCCAAACTAGTTTTTTATTCCCCCTTTCCCATGTTTTATTCAGACATGCAGAATTACAAATCCGGGGGGGGGGGGGGAACCAATGGTCAATTTTTCCCTTTCCCGTGTATTATTAGACTGCAGATACACACATACCAGCGGGGGGGGGGGGGGGAAACAATGGTCAATTTCTTTCCTTCATCGTTTATTTTTCAAAAAATTGAGATATACAAAAAATAGGGGGGATATAACTGGTCAATTTCTTCCCCTTCATGTTATTTTTCAGACAGAGATTACACATCCCGGGGGAAAAACAACCAATAGTCAGTTTTTCCCCTTTTTCACTGTATATTTTTCAGACATGCAGATATACAAAACCGGGGGGGGTAAAACCAATTGGTTTTTCTTCCCCTTCACCTTTTATTATTCAGACATGCAGATAAAAACATACCAGGGGAAAAAAACCCAAACAGTCATTTTTTCCCCCTTCACCATATTTTTTCAGACATGCAGAATGAGAATAAAATATCAGGGGGGGGGGGAAAAACCCATTACCCAAATTTATTCCCCTTTCACTGGTATTATTAGCATGCAGATATACATTCGGGGGGAGGAACAAATCGTAAATTTATTTCCTTCACTGGTATTATTTAGACATGAGATATAGCATTTCAGGGGGGGAAAGCCCCAATGGTAAATTTTTCCCCCCTTCCCTTTTATTTTAGACATGCAGATTAAAAATATGGGGGGAAAAAAAAATAGTAATTATTCCCCTTCACCTTTAATTATTCAGAATGAGATTACAAAATCCAGGGGGGGGGGAAACCAATGGTAAATTTCTTCCCCTTCACCGTGTATTATTCAATGTAGATATAAAAACGGGGGGAAGGGGAAAAAAGGTAAATTTATTCCCCTTCCCTGTTTATTCAGAAGCATAACAAATCCAGGGGGGGGGGGAAACCAAACCCTTGTCTTTCTTCCCCTTACCATGTATTATTTCGAATGAGATATACAAATCCCGGGGGGAAAAACCAATGGAAATTTTTTCCCCCCTTTCACCGGCTTTTTTCAATGCAGATATAAAATATGGGGGGGGGGGGGGGAAACAAAGTATTCAATTTTTCCCCCTTGTTTGATTATTCAGCATGCAGTTACAAATCCCCAGGGGGAAAAACCAAATGGTCAATTTTTTCCCCCCCTTAATGTGTATTATTCAGAATGCGAAAACACATCCGGGGGGGGGGGGACCAACGGGTCAATTTCTTTCCCTTCATCATTACTTTCAGAATGCAGTATAAAAATACCAGGGGGAAAAACTAACTGGTAAATTCTTCCCCTTTCCCCGTATATTATTCAGACATGCAAGATATCAATCCAGGGGGAAAAACCAATAGTCAGTTTCTTCCCCTCCCTGTTATTATTAGACATGCAAATATAAAATAGGGGGGGAAAAAAAAAAACCAACTGGTCAATTTTCTTCCATTTACGTTTTTTATTCGACATGCAGATATACACTACGGGGGGGGGGGGGGGAACAATGGTAATTTTTTTTTCCCTTTCTCGTGTATTTTTTAGACTGAGATATAAAAATCCCATGGGGGGAAAAAAACAATGGCAATTTTTCCCCCTTCCCCGTATATTATTAGACATGAGATATACACTTTACCAGGGGGGAAAAAAACCCAATAGTCATTTTCTTCCCCCTACACGTATATTATTAGACATGAAAAATATACAAATCCCGGGGGGAAAAACCAATAGCAATTTTTTCCCCCCTTCACCGTGTATTATTCGACATGCGATTACAAATACCAGGGGGGGGGGGAAAACCCCAACTGGTAAATTTTTTTCCCCCTTCCCGTGTATCTTTAAATGTGATATACAAAAGAGGGGGAAAGGGGAAACCAACGGGTAATTTTTTCCCCCCTTCCCCCGTGTTTTATTCGAAGAGATATAAAAATCCCGGGGGGGGGGGAAACCAATTTGCAATTTTTCCCCCCTTCACGTGTTTATTCGAATGAGATATACAAATACCGGGGGGAAAAACCAATGGTCAATTTTTCCCCTTCCCCGTATTATTCAATGCAGAATCAAATACCGGGGGGGGGAACAAAGTAGTCAATTTTTTCCCTTCCCCGTGTTTATTAGACTGCAGATATACAATATCGGGGAAAAAACCAATAGTCAATTTATTCCCCCTTCATGGTATTTTTCAGACATGCGATATACAATTTCGGGGGGGAAAAGAACCAACTAGTCAATTTTTTTCCCCCCGCCCCTGTGTATTTTTTTCAGACATGCAGATATACAAATACCGGGGCGGGGGGGGGAACCAATGGCAATTTTTTCCCCCCTTCACCGTTTTTTATTCAGAATGCGATATACAAACCAGGGGGGAAAAACCCCAACTAGTAATTTTTTCCCCCCTTCACAGGTTTATTCGAAGAGTATAAAATACCGGGGGGGGGAAAAAAAACTAGCATTTTTTTCCCTTTACCTGTTTTTTCAGAATGCAGAATACAAATCCAGGGGGGGGGGGAACCAATGGTCAATTTCTTCCCCCTTTCACCGTGTATTATTCAACATGCGTCCAATCCCAGGGGGGGGGGGGGAAAACCAATGGTCAATTTCTTTCCCTTCATCGTGTATTTTTCAGACTGGTTCAAATACCTAGGGGGATATCAATGGTCAATTTTCCCCCTTTCGTTTTTATTCGACTGCAGATAACACATCCAGGGGGGAAACAACCAATAGTCGTTTTTTTCCCCCTTCCCTGTATATTTTAGACTGCAGATATACAAAACCGGGGGGTAAAACCAATTGGTAAATTTCCCCCCACTTCACCCGTTTATTTTTAGACATGCAGAAAAAAAACATACCGGGGGAAAAAAAAACCAATAGTCATTTTTTCCCCCCTTCCCCAATATATTCAAAATTCAGAAGCAGATTAACATTCAGGGGGGGGGGGAAACCAACTACCCAAATTTTATTCACCTTTCACTGGTATTATTAGACATGCAGATATACACATATCGGGGGGGAGGAACAAATCGTCAATTTTTTTCCCCCTTCCTGTGTTTTTTTTTAGACATGCGTATAGCTTTAGGGGGGAAAGAACCAAAATGGTCAATTTTTCCCCCTTCCCCGTGTATTTTCAGAATGCGTTAAAAATACTGGGGGGGAAAAAAAAACAACTAGTCAATTTTTTCCCCCCTTTCAGTATATTATTAGACATGCAGATATAAAAATACCAGGGGGGGGGGGGGAAAACCCAACTGGTAATTTTTCCCCCTTCACCTGTTTTTATTCAATGTAGTATACAAATACGAGGGGGAGGGGAAAAACCAACAGGTAAATTTTATTCCCCTTCCCCCTGTATTTTTTCGACATGAGATATCAAATCCAGGGGGGGGGGAAACCAACTTGTCATTTTTCCCCTCCATGTATTATTAGACATGCAGATATAAAAAACCCAGGGGGGAAAAAAAATGGTCTTTTTCCCCTTTCACCGTGCATTATTCAATGCGAAAAAAAATTGGGGGGGGGGGGGGGAAAAAAAAGTAGAATTTTCCCCCCCTTTCACCGGTTTATTAAAACCAGTATAAAAAAAAGGGGGGAAAACCCCAATGGTCATTTTTTCCCCCCTTCAGTGTATTATTCAGAATGCAGATATACACTCCGGGGGGGGGGGGGGGGGAAACCCAACTGGTCAATTTTTTCCCCTTCATCGTGTACTATTCAGACATGCAGATATACAAAACATGGGGGAAAAACAAAAATTTTTCTCCACCTTCCCCGTTTTTTATTAGAATGAGATATCACATACCGGGGGGGAAACAACCAACTAGTCAGTTTCTTCCCCTACACTGTATTTTTTCAGCTGCAAAAAAAAACCAGGGGGAAAAAAACCAATGGTAAATTTTCCCACTTCACCGTTTATTATTAGACATGCAGATTAACATGGGGGGGGGGGGGGAAACCAACTGGTCAATTTCTTTCCCTTATCGTGTTTATTCAGACTCAGAATACAAATCCCATGGGGGAAAAAACAAACTGGTAATTTCTTCACCTTCACTTTATTTATTCAGACTGCAGAATCAATCCGGGGGGGGAAAAACCAAAATAGTCATTTTTTCCCCCCTACCTGTTATTTTTCAGAATGAAATAACAAAACCAGGGGGAAAAAACCAATAGTCATTTTTTCCCCCCTTCACCGTGTTTTATTAGACATGAGATAAAAAATACCGGGGTGGGGGGAAACCAAATGGTCAATTCTTCCCCCTTCACCGTGTTCATTCAATGTAGATAACAAATACGAGGGGGAGGGGAAAAACCAAAGGTAAATTTATTCCCCTTCCCCGTGTATTATTCAGACTGAAGATAAAAATTTTCGGGGGGGGGGGGAAACCCAAATTGTAATTTTTTCCCCTTTTACCGTTTTATTGGGACATGCAGATATACAAAACCCAGGGGGGGAAACCAATGGTAAATTTTTTTCCCTTCACCGTGCATTTTTCAATGCAGATATAAAAATACCGGGGGGGGGGGGGGGAACAAATGTCAATTTTTTCCCCCTTCACGTGTTTTTTCGAATGCGATATAAAATCCCAGGGGGGAAAACCAACGGGTCAATTTTTCCCCCCTTCAAGGGTTTTTATTCAGACATGCGTATACACAGGGGGGGGGGGGGGGGGGGGGAACCCAATGGCAATTTCTTTCCCTTATGTGTTTATTCAGACATGCAGAAAAAAAATCCATGGGGGGAAAAACTAACGGTCAATTTTTCACCTTTCACCGTATTTTATTAAAATGCAGTTTACACATACCAGGGGGGAAAACAACCAATAGTCAGTTTTTCCCCCCTACACTGTATTTTATTCGACATGCAAATAAAAAATCCCAGGGGGAAAAACCAACTGGTAAATTTCTTCCCACTTCCCCGTTTATTATTGGCTGAGATAAACATAGGGGGGGAAAAAAACCAATAGTAGTTTTTCCCCTTCACCAAATTATTCAAAAATGCAGATTACCAATCAGGGGGGAAAAACCAACTAGCCCAACTTTTTCCCCCCTTAACCAGGTTTTATTCGGGGACATGCGATTTAAAAATACCGGGGGGAAAAAAACCAATGGTAAATTTTCTTCCCCTTCCCCATGTTTTATTCAGACTGAGAAAACATAACCCGGGGGGGGGGGGACCAACTGGTCAATTTATTCCCCTTCCCCGGTTTATTAAATGTAGATGTACAAATACCGGGGGAAAAAAAAACGGTCAATTTTCCCCCCCTTCACCGTGTTTTATTCAGACATGCAGATATACAAATCCAGGGGGGAAAAAACCCCAATTAGTCAATTTTTCCCCCTTCAAAAATTTTCAGACTGCGATAAAAAATCCCAGGGGGGGAAATCCCAATGGAAATTTTTTCCCCTTCAGTGTATTATTGACAGAGTATACAAATACCAGGTGGGAAAAAAAAACCAAGGGTAAATTTTTTTATTCACGTGTTTTTTAGACATGCAGAATCAAATACGGGGGGTGGGGGGGGGGAAAAAACTGGTAAATTTCTTCCCATCCCCTTTTATTATTTAGCTGCAGTAAAATACGGGGTGAAAAAAAACCAAACTAGTCATTTTTTTCCCCTTCACTTATATTTTCGCCATGCAGTGTACACTTTTACGGGGGGGGGGGGGGGGGGGGGGGGGGGGAAAGAACCAACTGTAAATTTTTTCCCCCTTCATGTGTTTATTAGCAGGGATATAACATATCAGGGGGGGAAAAAACCAATTGTCAATTTTTTCCCCCCTTACCGTGTATTATTGCATGAGTATACAAACCGGGGGAAAAAAAAAAACCAAATGGTCTTTTGCCCTTCACTGTGTATTATTCAGACTGCAGTATAAACTCCCGGGTGGGAAAAAACCCAAAATATCGTTTTGAATTTCCCCTTCTTGTTATTTTTAGACTGCGATTACACTTTAAAAGGGGGGGGAAAGAACCAACTAGTCAGTTTCTTCCCCTTCACTTTGTATTAAACCAACCAGGGGTGAGAAAAAACCAACCGGTTGATATTTTTTTCATACACACAAAAAAAACACAAAAAAAACGAAAGGGGAGAAAAAATGAACCGGTTGTGTTTTCTTTCTCCCTTGTTTATGCACAAAAACTGGGGGGGGGGGGGGGAACAACCTGGGGGTAGAATAAAAACAACAACCAGTTGTTTTTTTGTCCCTTGTTAATGCACAAAAACTTAGTTATTAGGATTAGGGAGGATAAAAACTACCAAGAGGGGAGAAAAATTCAACCATTTGTTTTTTCTTCCTTGTTTATGCACAAAAACTAGGGGAGAAAAAAACAATCAGGGGGGGGGGAGGGGGGAGAGAAAAAGCTACCAGCTGTTTATTTCTCCCTTGTTTATGCACAAAAACTTAGTTATTAGGGGGGAAAAACGCAACCAGGGGGGAGAAAAAAACAACTTCAACCTTGTTTATGCACAAAAAGTCGGGAAAAAAAAACCCAACCAGGGTGTGCGGGGGGGGGGGGGACCAACCGGTTGATTTTTCCCCGGGGAAAGAATCAACCGGTTGGTTTTTTCCCCGGGGAAGAAATCAACCGGTTGATTTTTTCCCCGGCGAAAAAACTGACTGGGGAAAAATCTGACCGTTACACCGGTATGCTAATAAATGTTAAATGTTTTTACCTTGTCTTGTCACATTAAGGGTAACTCACATGACCAGTTATAAGAGTTAGTAAGTTACCAGTGATCTATAGCTGAAATGAAATGTTTAATTTTGGACTTAAAAGTCACATGGTCTTGATGGAGATTTTGATGTGATTTGCAGAGCCAGGATCGAACTTTAGTCTAATATATTGGGTTATTTTCCGTTAAAGTTTGTTTTGGTACACTGCAAGCATCAATAATAAGTATCGGTAAAGTGCAGCCGAAAGTTGTATTCACCTAGAATACGCTGATTTGTTTTATTTGTAGTTGCAGCTTCTATTCTTAAGCAAACTTTGTTTAGATTTGATAAAATTAACAATATTTGTCGAAATGCTAAAACATTAGCAGAAAAGTGAATATAATGTTACAAACAAGCACATCAAATGTTAAAGTTCTAAGCAAAATGTTTGTATCTTAAAAAGATTCTATTACCAGATATTTTGGTGTTCATCTAAGACTGCGTTTTAAATTCATGTTCACGTAGGTATGATTCATGCCAGTACCGGGTATTCCCATGTCAGTGTATTTTTATCTTCCTTTGGTATTCTGTCGAACGCATGATAGGGACAAAAGGAACCGTTCTAGAAAATAACACCGCACGTGACTTGTGTGCACAAACCGTTAACCGGAGAGGAAACAGGTAAAAGTTTGAACTTCCTCGCCAGAAGTGAAGTTGTCCAGTTCGTGTGACGTAGACAAGATAAAATGGTTTATAACAAAACGCAGAAGACGGCGTGGTCTTAATAAAAATGCAGTTATTTCGATAAATGAGTGCAGTTTTTCAAAAGTCCTATTAAAACAATAGATTATCGGGGCTAAAAGTGCAGTTTGGAAATATAAAGACTTAACCTTTGTTCTTAACACATTCTTTTCAAATGTGGTCAGAAAATAAAAAGACTTTTTAAAACATGACTGTAGTATGAAATTAAATTATAAAATACGTTAATATTAAAGCCGTAAATTACTGTAAAGTTTTTCTATGTAAAGATGGAATCATTAACTGCGCACACTTCAAAATACTATATAGAGTTCGAGCTTTTTACTTTATTATTGTAGTGCTGGTGTTCCACTGAATTTAATATACATGCATTTCAAAAGTTAACACGGCGAATAAACTAAATAGTTAAAACTGGTAATAAGTACTTCAAAAAAACAAAAAAAAACAACGTAAAACCTTTCAACTCTAGAGAGAACTATTAATACACTTTGCACAGACACTTAGGCAATTTGTCTGTAATAAAACATGTCTGTTTGTCATGTATAGAACTTTTTCTAGAAAACATTCATCTGTTTGAAGAATATAATGAAATAACGTCTTTATTTTATGATTATTGTGATATCATTTCATTATATCCACCAGCAGAAACTGATATTATTTCATAATATCAACCAACAGAAACAGAAACTGAATTTGAATTAATGGAAATTTACGAAATAAGTATAAAAACGACGTTATTTTTACTGGGGTAAGTGGAAGCGCAGCGATAAATAGAGCGAACTCTAAAGCGGTGACCCCCATTTTTCTTTTAAGGAATCGATAGCAATTGAAATTTTGTATTTCTGTTAAAATTTATTAAAAAAACTAGTAATTACATATATGGTATGCATACGCTATACATTTGTACCGTGGTCTCACGTACCTAATAAAAGCGCGTTTATAAAAATAATTGCATAAATATGTCTTTTAGCAAATATTCTCAAAACAAGCGTCGTTTTAAAAAAAGTCCAGAATGTACTCCGCCAAGGTTTATCAAGTCACTGACATGATAAAGCAAAATTTATCATACGCCTTGATTTTTGCCTTTGTGTTAGAAGATTTGTTAAAGAGACATCACAACCCAGTGACCTTCTTTTTCCTCCCACATGAAGTTCGTGAAAACCATTCTGATAACATTGGTATAATACGACTAATATATGCAAGATGACAGCTGGACGAATTAGGAGGACCTTCTTGAATTAATGTATTTTCACAACTTCATCTACAAACGTATTTCGTCAATACCTTTAATATGTAGTCTTGAAACCATAGAAAAATAACTGACTTACTCTTTAGAAACAAAGTTTGGTCTAAATTTAAGTACATAAAGCATTGTGCTTACTGCTACATAACTGTTTCTTTACAGTGTTGTTATATTTTCCATGGAGTCAATTCGATACACGTGTAAAATAGTTCCCTTTAAGCCGGTGCTAGGGGCGCGATAGGTGTTGCACATTCCATTACCTCTCATGAACAGACTTAAATATCTTGGTTTCAAGGTCCTAGGTTAAATACTTGTCCAGATATTGTGTGAACAAAGAAGTTAACTTGAGGCTCATTATTTTCTTCCATATCTGAAAGACCTAATCTACAAGCCGGATATTTCTTCGAAAACCCGGCCAAAAAATCTATGACTGTGAAGTGCAATAAAATGCTTTTGAAATCGAGTTTGCGTTATCAAATGAATTTGTATTTGTAAACATGTAGATACTTGTACTTATCGTTCGTGTATAATTACCATTGCAAAAATGCAAAATGGTACAGTTCTTCAAGTGTATAACAAAAAACTATTGTTTTCAACCGCTGAAATATATAACAAGTAATTGTTTATACACTTAACAAAATTCCTAATTGGTCAGTTTAGAGTGTGTTACTATTTTGTTAATAATGCATATATTTACATGAAATTTCACATACCGACATTTGAATATGTACTGCAGCTAATTATTGATTTATTTTTGAACGACTCACGGCCAGTGTAACCGCATTAGACGTTTTGTCCAATATTGCATATTTTGCACGTGCAGGGCATGCGCACCAATATGCACTTGTTAGTGAAAATTTTTGGCATAACTGACGAAATTCCTACTAGAAAAACACATAGCATTGTGAAATTGACACAAGAGTAATGCGCCCGGGCTGTCGGAATTTTATAACAGAACTCAAAGTCAGTCACTTCAATGAATTGCCCTTGGGTTGAATTTTGCCGGAGCGCGGATGGTAGATAACCAACGATTGAAGGTTCTTGTAAACGGAAATAAGGTTAGAAATGGAAATAACCATAAAAGTAATAGCTACAAACAAATTATATCATAATTCTTTTGAAATTGCAAAAATAATTACACACGTGTCGTAAATGTGTCCCGGCTAGCAACATTCCGACAGCTCTATCGCGTTGCTTTTGTGTCAATTTCACCAAAATATGTGTTTTTCTGGTAGGACTTTCGTCAGTAATGCCAAAAGTGTAAATGAACACGTGCATGGTTATGCACATGCCCTGCACGTGCAAAATATGTAATGTTAGTCAAAACGCCTAATGCGGTTACTTTGGCTGTGAGTCGCCAAAAATAAATCAATAATTAGCTGGAGTACCTATTCAAATGTCGGTATGTGAAATTTCGTGTGAATACATGCATTATTAGCAAAATAGTAATACAATATAAACTGACCAATTAGGAATTTTGTTGAGTGTACATTCAGAATTTACGTGTTATAACACAAGACATATATTTCAGAGACTATCAAAGTTTTGCAAAGTAAGAAAAACAAAAATACAAAGTTCAGGCGAAATGCTAATTATCTAGACGGTAAAAGAATATTATTCCAATCAGTGTTCGATATTTCAATCGCATACTTCACTGCAAAATGAAATGCTATTGAAAGCCATAGGCAGGCCGTTCTTGTCAAGGCTTAAACAAGGATAAAATTCCAATAGGTAAGGCCACGTTTCAAGACTACAGTCCTCTGAAACCATATAACTGCATGGATGTGTACAAAATAAATATAATTATTCACAAACATACAAACATAACGTGTAGACAAGGTGAGAAAAATAAATCGATTACATTTGTAACCTATAACTGCAGTATTTATAGGATATTAAGGTGGAGATATTTGTCGATGAATGGACATGTATAGTGAAGTTGTTGTTTTATGTTTCTTGTGTTAGCACATGTCACAGTTCAGGTCATATGGCGGCATTCTAGATTTTAATGGTGGAAGAAGACCCCATGTACTCCTCAGAACATTATTTTAGGCACGACATTGAGTAGAACATGCCTGATTGGATAGATTAGAGTTCCTCCACACAAGGACGGATCCGCTACACGCGGCTAGAACCTTAAGCACTTAGTGGCAACGTAAGTGATACGGATTTTTCTGCTCAGCAAATGCAAATGATATTTTTAGATTGTAATACGTTTGCTTCTATATCGCATATTTTAATGCATGAAACTTTCAATTTCTGTATCATTCTATTTTAATGTATAATGTGAAATTGATATAGCTGAAATTCGAAATACTATGATATCAACTATTAATCAAAATAGATTAGTAAATATTAATAAAAATATGAGTTAACTTAGTTGTATATATTCCTTTTGTAGGCTTTAATTATCGTATTAAAAACACCAATCTGACCATAATAGATTTGACAAAGTTAATCATAAAATGGACACGATTACAGTTTTCCTTGACATAAAACAAGCCGAAGACACCTTTTGGAGAGATGGTCTCATAGTTAGATAGACGTGGACTTAACAGTAGGACAAAAATGTCAGCCTTCTTGTTATTATACTAGTATACGAGGATTGTTCAAATATGAATGCATCTAAGCACATAAAAATGTATCCTTGATAGATTTCAATGAAAATTTTATTTGGTCCCCTCGAAGTATTCACCCCCAATAGATATGCAAAGTTTCAGTCTTCTAATCCAATCCTTGAAGGCATTTTCATAGTCTTTTCTAGTTTTACTATGAAGACACAGGAATATTTCAGAACCGAGGTGTTTGCGCTGCATAAATTTTCGACCAGAAAGCTATTTTTTGAGCCTTGGGAACAAAAAGATGTCACGTGGTGCAAGGTCAAGCGAATAAGGAGGGTGACGGACCACAACAACCTCTGTCTGCTTTAGAAAGTCTTGTACAATAGACGCCTTGTGCGATGACGCATTGTCATGTAGCAACCTGACATTGGCTAAACAAGTTGCGGGTCTTCGATTTTTGAAATATTTCTTCAGTTTTCGAAGAACTTTAGTCTTGTAAAACCTCGCATTTACGGATTTGCCTTTAGGTACAGCAACCTGAATGGCAGGACCCTGAGTTGTGAAGAATATGGCATACATTACCTTCTTGACACTCGTGGTTTATCTTGCATCAGTAGCAACTATTTCTTTCACTCTAGCAACCATCTTGGCACACGTTGCTGTTTTCGGCCGGCGGCCATGTGGTGCATCTCTGTTGAAACTAACCCACATTTGAATTTCTTAAACCAACGAATAACTGTCGAAAAAGACATTTCATTATGCCCATAAGCAGAACATATTTCATCAAAAATGTCTTTACAAACTATGCCAAGAATAAAACGATTCTTAATGTAGGACCGTATTTCAACGGCGTACGCTGACCTTCTTCCAACTATTTTTGTATTAGTATACACGTGTTGGCAATTTTTAGCGAGCGATAGACACAGCTAAAGTAAACGGGTTTGAACGGGTGTGGTATCAATGTAAAGGTAACAGGTTTATCTACCCAATAATTTTAATTTCCTTGTGATTTTCGCATTATTGAGCGAGATAACTTTCTAGATGCATTCATATTTGAACAATCCTCGTAATATATATCGTACCACATACGTCTAGAAGTGAGATACATCTATAGTTCTCATGTAAATTGATATCACCAACAGGGTCACTGTAGCCGCTTTACTCCACTTTTCTGCTAGTATCATACATACTATTAAATAGTTGATTAATTAAACACCAATATTGTCAGTTGTAATACCCTCAACTGTCCTAAGTATTTCGTCGTCCGTAATTTCAGAACTAAAATTATATTCTTAGATTTCGTTTTCCGAATTTCCCTCATACCGGTATATAATTGGGTCATTTAAATCATCTTCAGCGTTCAAATCTGGAAAGGTTTTCAAAATATGTCTTCCATCTATCTGGTGATATATAATTCGAGTTCGGCATTGTTTTAAAAAACATGTATTTGAATATTCTTCAAAATAATTTAGGACTTCTATCATAGCTAATAAGCAAATTTTATTGCTTATTTAAATGCGTTTTGAATCTCTGTATTTTCTAAACTCGTTTCTGGCTGTTAGTTATATTAGCAGAAAGGCTTTCCTCAATTCTGGAGCGCCTAAAGCGAGAAGATATTTATATCAAAATATTTAAGCTCTAAATACGTTTTCATTGTAGCTGAGACCCTGCTTCTTTTTTGAGTTTTTCTTAAATACAAAACGTCATTGAATTTATTACAATGTCAGAAATTTTTTTCGAAGCGTCCGCAGTTTCAAAGGACAATTATTTGCATTAAATATGTATGATAATCTATCTCTACTGAATCGCTCAATCTTTGTGTCATATTTATTTTTTACAGTTCTCACATTAAGGTTAAATACCAATGGCAAATGGGATGCTTAGGTTGATCTTATACTCTCAGAAAATAACGTATAACCAATAACACTACAAACGTGGTGACTTAAATTTTTGTAACTATATAAAATTATGTAAAACCATCTTTGCTTTTGTCACTACATGAATGGCAGCTGGCTCTCCGAATGATATAAGACATACAAAATTCTAATTAATCAAGACCAAACTATTTTTTTCTCTCACGATACTCTCGGTGGCATCAAAATACCATGATATCTTTAAAGTTCATATGACAGTGATTCATGAAAACATTATTGCTTTTATCAGCAATACTCTTGATTTAAACTGGTATTAGAATTAAAATGGATTTGATTCAAATATTCAATTTTAAACATAAGCATGCAGAACAGATTTTGACAGAAAATACTGAAATTAGCCGATATAAAGTTTGTTTGTTTTGTTGAGGATTTGCGCATACCGACACAGTGTTCGATCATATGACGACTTGAAAGATTATAGCGGGGTGCAGGAAAACCGGAGGTGCCACACTGAGCATTATTTTTAACGTTATTATTTTGGCTATTACCTCCCGCTGGATAGCGTCGTCACATGAAAGAATTTTACATCCTAACAAGGTTCGATTCCGCAGATAGAGGCAAAAGTGTCAAATTAGCCACTGAAGTCCTAACTACATGCCAAATGATGCACACACATGTAATCATAGACATCATATCTTAAGCTTTTCAGATGTTTTTCATAATAAATTACAGACTGGTTGGTGACCCACCAATCTGATAATAAAGGTTACAGATTGTCAACCTGCCTTGTGCCTGGACTCAACAAAAAGTGTAGGAGCCTTGTAAGACATGACTAGCCCTATCAGTATAGAAGACACTAGAATAAACGAAATATTTATGCAAGTGCGCCAATTATCTTACATTTCAAGCACTTAGCAAGAGCAATATTACGACCAAGACAGACGAAAGGGTGGTATTCAAAAGCTACTACAGAAATCTCTTCACTATGGTGCATTCAAATATGTATTTTTCCGTTTGTGCATGGAACACGTTTAACACAACTTCCAGATATAAATCAAATACTTGCCAAAGTTACGATTTTATGTATTGTACAGTTAGCAAATCAGAAAGAGAAATTTGGCTAATTGCTTCAGAACATCGCAACTATTATGTTTCCATGTACATGTATATCTAAATGTGAAAAATGTAGACATGATAAGGCTCGTGCAAACAAGCTAAAAGTTTCACTGCTGCTTTTGTAGGAAGAAGATCTTGCAATAGTACTTTTACAGCTGGAAATCATTCTGGTATAATCGTAATGATTAAGGAAAACCCGAAAGTCTCGAAATCATATTGTCCTTTCTTAGCTTTCCTGGTGGAGGAAAAACGGAAGTTCCTATCCTTGTATTTTTTGAGAGTGCAAGGGCCAGTAAGATAGCGTTACCTCATGAAGGAATTCTATGCCAGAAGTGAGACTCATAGTGAAGCGATCTGAAGTCAGCTACTGATACACGAATTGATTAAGTTCCAATTAGCTTGTATACCACTGTTTTATTAAAGACAAAAAAAAATATTTGCACCAAATATTACTTTAATGACTAATTCATACATGTACATAAGAAGATTGCAAAAATTAAATATGGAATAAAAGACAGAGCTACAGTGCTTTAGGGTATAGCGGATAGCTAACTAATTTTTCCTGCAGTCCAATTAAAAGAAAGGAAAATAGTAGTTTTTTTTCAGTATATATCAGACAGAAAATATCTATTCTTCTTAAAACATTCAGCTTTTAATAGAAATGCACGTGTTTTTTTCTCTTCAAGTCATTGTTTACATATGCGCTGATTTAGGGTGTACAGGATAGCTTTGGTCATTTTTTTCATTATTAGTTTAAAATCCACATCTTAACCAACTTTCCAAGATTTCTTTACTATAAATCAGAATAATAATGTATTCTCTTTTCAAAAACATTCAGCTTTTTAAATTTCTATCAAATACTTTTCATTCACTGACGTTTTTTACATATACACTGATTTAGTCTATAGGGGATAGCTTTATTTTACATTTGATGACATATGAAAAATAACACAACAAGCAAATATTTAAAATGTATGTCAGAATGTCTGTTTGTATGCCAGTAAAAGAATGATATGAAAAATTATACAATAATTCAAGTCTAAAGATAAAATTTATCAATCTATCCTCTATACCCTAAAATCCGCTATACCCTAAAGCACTGTATTTCACTGCGTTTATCTAATTAGTAATGACATTCATTTTCATACATACAACTGTCCTCAGTAATAGGCCATTCCCTCAAAAGAACTCAAAAAAGACTAACCTAAGCATTCTTGTGTGACATTGGTTGTGTAACTGACATTTTACAACTGTTACATTTGGCAGTCTGAAGTATCATTTTCATTATTATGCTGGATGAAGACAGCTGTTGAAATTATATTCTTAGCATCTTAGCAAAACATCTAATAGCCAATCGATATCTAGATTACATTTTTCATAATAATTATAATTAAAGTAATTATGAAATCGATCACATTTTTAGATCCAGATGTTGTAAATTATACACCATACTTTAAAAAAATGTCGAATAATGATAATGAATAACTTTGTCTTATTTACGTTCTGTACCCGTTTCTTTCTTTTTATAAAAAAACACCACACATTTCTCTCGAATATACGAACGTTTGAATTCGTTATATTAACATTCATGGGAATAACGAAAACATGTACAGACTTTAGTAAAAGAAGTGATACTCAACTGATTTGTTGAGTCAATGGCGCAGAATTAAATGTGCGAACTGCTAGTTTTTCAATTAGAAATGAACATAAGAAATGCTTGATGTTATTGATTATTCACATGTTCTGTTTATTTCATTTGGACAAGAAATGAAAATCATTCATAATCGTTTGAAAAACTGTTTTAAAAAGTATTTAAGTTGAATAAAATGTTAATTTTATCTGACACGTCTCCAATTAATAACAATATGACATTTTTTCTCATACCCTGTCTTTGTCTTGCTTTTTTCTAGCATACCGTTTTCTGCTGTAGGTATGATTGACCTTCATTTTATGTCATCTTTCAATGTGTGCCCATATACGAAATCACTTCACATAAAAGAAAAATACGGGATAAGTATACTACACATAGTGCATATACTGGAAATGTCTGGTAAACGTATCTTTTAGAAATATTGGTCCGTGAAATATTGGTCCGTTGAATATTGCTTCCAATATCAGGGTAGTGGGTTCGAATCCTACCTCTGACCATACCTTTTCCCCCAAATTTTATATGCAAACTTACCAATACCACTTATTTGATCAAACGTATCGTGATATTTATGGTCTATTTATTAAAAGTTATCATATTTACTCGTTGTAACAAAGTGGAATAATTTGTTTAAAGTATCTTAGATAAAAAGGCATGTTACCCGTCATAAGCGTACCAGAATACAAATACTACAAGAGAAAACAATTAAAATATAAAAAATGAAACATAAATTTATGTAAAAATAAAACAGGTATCGTTAACATTACATTACGTTACGTTTAAAAAAATGATACCCGTGGTAACGTGCGTGAAAGTCAGACCCACAGTGAAATTGGTTAGCTGTATAATATAGATATTTTCAGGATACAAATATTAGGTAAATTAACGAAAACGCCCGAAAATATTTGCAAAGAATAATGAGTGCCAGGTCAAAACTTACGGACAATATACGATTATTATGAAAATAAACACAATCATCTAACATAGACTTTTCACCAAATGCTATATAAGTATTTGCACTGATTCATCCATCTCTTGGTAAATACACTGTACATTTAGGCACAGTTTTACTGCAACATTTCTGATTTACTGTCATTAATTGATAATAATTGTATGCATATTAACTAAATTTATGAGATAATCGGAATGGCCTAATTTAACCCTCTGCCGTTTAATGGAATCGACCAATCAGCGCGCGTTCATCTAGCCCGAGGCGATAACATCTGGTCGAAGTGACCGCACGCACTAATAGGTATATTGCAAAAATGTCTTGACATTAGCGTTATTCTGCAGAGGAAGATGAAGGCTCAGGTAAGTACTTATTTAATTTAATTTTTGATAAACTGAATTAGACAGATTTTTTTCTCAATATGAATTCTTTTTGTAACAAGGCAGCTCATGAATTACATTTCAATTAATCGGAAATACGAGTTGCTGCGATTTAAAGGAAAATCTTTAATGTAGATCATAAAAATGTCAATTTACTAAATTATGTAATTATAATATGAAAAAGGAAATTCAGAATAGCCGTTAAGTAGTTTCATTCATTCGTGATTCTTTCATTCATTCAAGCAGAATTAATTTTACAACTATTTCATTCATTCTTCCATTCATTAGTAGACAAGAATTCCAGTCACCAAAAGTTGATGTTGCAAGTATTTGAAATAAAAGAAAATATCGTGCAAAAATATTTCATGAATACCATTGTGGTTAAACGAGAAAAACAGTTGTAAAGACAAAAAAATAAAAATAAATAAATAAATAAATAAAAATAAAAAATATTTCGCAGAATCAAAGTAGCCAAGGCTAACTTCTTTACGAATGAATTAGGCGGCAGTTACATTCATTCATTCGATCAAAACTGGAATCTCATGAAAGCATTCATGAAGTTAGTATTTACGATCTTTTATCTTTAGAAAATGGGTAATCCAACTGACAAAATAACGCATTTCTAGACTAAAATGTAAGCGGTTGTGATGCGTATTATTGTGGCATAGTATCATATCAAAAAAAGAAAGGTTGGTTATAATAAAATTTCAGAATTTTTTAAAGTTTGATTCTCTTTCTATATGGAAAAAATACACACCTACCCTAGATCGTTTGTTTGCCTAGGGTTTATATATATTGAAAATAGCTAAGAACATTAAAAAATCTCGCGGGAAGGTCAATCTGTGCATGTAAATGTGTTTTTACTCTAGCCAGACCTGTTCACGTGCACAGATTGACCTGCGCACGTGCATATTCAATCATCCTGAAAACAAAGAGGCCATTTGTTAGAAAAGAAACCGAGTATGTCTGTAATTTCGATCTTAAAGCATATTATGAAATATTTAGAAATCGTTAGATATTATACATCTAACACATAAGTTTACTTTCTTGTAAATATATGAAACATGATATTAAACATATGAGCCGCGCCATGAGAAAACCAACATAGCGGCTTTGCGTCCTGCATGGATCCAGACCAGCCTGCACATCCGCGCAGTCTGGTCAGAATCCATGCTGTTCACTAACGGTTTCTCTAATTGCAATAAGGTTTGAAGGCGAACAGCATAGATCCTGATCAGACTGCGCGGAAGCGCAGGCTGGTCTGGGTCCAGGCTGATCGCAAACGCATTATGTTGGTTTTTTTACCATGGCGCGGCTCATATTATTATATCTATGTACAAAATATAAGTAATTGCTTAGCTCAGTCTTTTATTTCAAATATACGCCACCTACCGATTTTCAACGGACTATTACGAAATTTTCACAAATTAAATTGATAATATTTCCGAAAGACTGGTATATTTTCAGTTTTCTGTTATTATCCATTTTGCAGCCATGACCACAAACGTCTTTTTTTTCAGCAGAGCGCAAAATGACGTACTTTACAGGTTTTCTAAGTAGCGTTTTTATATACAACAAAAATATAGCAAAATATCTTTATTTTCTAGTTTGCGTTAAAATTATCTCTCCAATGATAAAAAAATTGTCAAGTTTGTACTGATTCTTCCTACTGTCATAAGATTAATGAAATAAGTGTAAAAATCATAAAATCTAAATTCCCGAGAAAAAGAAAAAAAAAGACGATACAAAGGCAGAAGAAAGCGATACATAATTACAACGTATGAACCATAAAAATACCTATCACTAAGTGTTTTAACATATTTTTATGACCCATCTTGAAACAACACTGGCCGGATATTGCTTATCCCTAGGCAATATTGTAATACACAATGAAAAGTGTGATTAAATATTTGGCACAGTTAGATTATTTTATGTTAAATGTAACTGTGTGCAATCTTGGGACTAAAAAAAAAAAAAGATAGTTCGCAATTTTCAAACGAAACATTAAAAGAATACCAAAACAGGCATTAAAGGCATTTGCCTCCAGATCGTTCGACAATTTTATTTTTTTTAAATCTCTGGAAATTAATGCTGTATTTCTTAAGAATGCTTTGAAACGTAATTACTGACAGACTATATGTTACAGAAACAAATGAGAATTGGTTGTTTTAACTACTTTTTATGATGAAAATTGAAAAGCGTAAATGTATATTTAACGCGCATTGAACATCAAACCCTCCTCAGTGTTATTGGTAACGAAAGCGGAACACTTCTTTATTGCCGCGACAGTCCGGGTTCGATTCCTGACGCTGTCATCTTTTATTTTTCTTGATATGGTATTTTTAAATAGTTGAGAAACAAAAATTCCTATTCTGATGTTCGTAATATGACCAAACTTCAATTTGAAAGATAGCCTTTATGATCTGATAGTATCGAATATTCGGTAACACTTATACGAAATAATGTAAATTATATTGATACTCTGATATCTTTTAATATTTCATATAGGTTAATCTACAAGATTTGGATACATGTGTCTAACAATTATACTTGTTTTCTATTTCATACTTGAATACAGGACTGCTGAATTAAAAGCATTTTAACATGAAGAGATAAGACGTTTTTGGTGAATATTTTACTTGTCTAAAATAAATCTTAGCGAGAATATTATACTGACCGCGAGACTGGAAATTCAGGAAACTCTTCACACACTGGATAACCGGCTATCCTGACGCCCGCTGGAAATGTAACCCAGCTGGAAATGTAACCCAGCTGTAAATCGGTAGGTAAAGTTTTTCATTTATTTCTATTAAAACGAAGCCAATTCTTGCAAATCAACTTGGCAGTTTTGTCAAGGAATGACCATGGCTTACATTTACAATTTCTGGGCCAAATACGATCGTTACGTTTTGAGATATTCGCTAACATTTTTTTCAGTTTGAAAAAATCGAGCAAAATTCCAAAGTTTTGCGCAAATTGTTTTGTTTATGAACAACCTGTGGAAATTTTAATCATCTGGTTTAACAGATGTGTCCTTTCGGAACACCTGTGTGAAGTTTCCGGGTTCTACGTTATTCCTGAAAAAGTATATTAGCCGTTAAATAGGCATGGTCGACAAAAAAAAAGACTGTCGAAAACGGCCGCTAGTGCTGTCGTTGAACTCGGATGTTAACATTTATAGACTATCCATTAACTCCGATGATTTTAAATACTTTTGTATGTAAAAAGTATTACTGGCAATGATTTGACGAAAACGTAATTATTTTTAAAAATGGCACTTTCATTTCAAAAGGCTTTAGGACTATATTCCTTCACACCCGGGCTGAATTTTCACCTAGTTCACGCGTTCTTGCCATTTTTCCGCCATGCGAAAGCCAACCATATATTTTTTTTTTTTTGCAGTTACACCGAAGCAATATAGTACATATTGCCATTTTGCCAGCTTTTGATGGTGGAGGAAAACACTACAGGTGCCTCCGGGCTACTACAGAAAGTAATTTCACCTCGGGTTTGGCAAGTGCAAATGATTGCTTCTGGTCGTCAGTCCTTTGAATTTCGTTTGAAGAATTAAGTATCTTTAATGAATCTCAAATGCCCGTTCTTGTTTTGAAAAGTGTTCTTAGTGCGGTGCTTGATAGGTGTATAATCTTATTTGCTTGTACATAAATATTTAATTGCTCCTAATGTAAATTTGCCATTTTGTTTTATTCATAAATACCTTTTCAATAAATACCAGTTTATTCATGGTCTAAAACTGCAAGTTGTTGATGTATAGAGGCAAACGATTGAAAACGATTGTTTCAAATCTAAATAAGCAGAACTTTGCAAAATCTCACATGACTGTTAATCAGTTATTTCTTAACATGGCAGCCAAATGTAGCTTTAATCAACATATAACAAGGTGGATCGGAACTCTTCTTTGCTTGTTTACGATCTTACACAGTCAGCCATTAAATAAAACCGCATGAAAATAAAGGATCTACTATACGACACAATATATTTTAAATTTTGTCTATGCATGTAGGAATTGCCAGTCTGACACAAAATACTTATTTATAGCTCTGTGTTAAAGATTTTTTTGTTATACTGACATTGGAGGTGGTCGTTAATGAATGGGCCTCACTAATACTTGTATCATCGGTAACACATGTTTGAAGTTTAAAAATCAATACTTAAAAATCAGTCCATGCATGTAGAATCAGAGCCCGGACAAGACACTGCGGGCGGACGGACGAACGGACGAAAGGAACAAAGCAACCTTTAGACCCTAAACCAAAAGGACAATGATAATGAAATCGACCAGAATTACTCGACATGGCAATAAGGACCATACATAAGTATATACAAACTGTTTACTGACTGCAAGTATACACATTTTACACAAATGAAAGACGGAAGAAATCGCAAAAACACAGACAGACTAAACAGATACAAAATATACATAAAGAAGAGACACTACGGGGCATATAACATGTCTACAAGACAGATTTTTAGCTCACCTGAGCAATGCTCAGGTGAGTTTTTCTGATCGCTCGATGTCCGGCGTCTGTCGTCTGTCTGTCTTCTGTCGTCTGTCTGTCGTCTGTCTGTCAACATTTAGCTTGTGTATGCGATAGAGGCTGTATTTTTCAGCTGATCTTCATGAAAATTGGTCAGAATGATTACCTTGATGAAATCTAGGCCGAGTTTAAAAGTGGGTCATCTGGGGTCAAAAACTAGGTCACTAGGTCAAATCAAAGAAAAACATTGTGTATGCGATAGAGGCTGTATTTTTCAATTAATCTTCATGAATTTTGGTCAGAATGATAGCCCTGATGAAATCTAGGCCGAGTTTGAAAATGGATTATCTGGGGTCAAAAACTAGGTCACTAGGTCAAATCAAAGAAAAACCTTCTGTATGCGATAGAGACTGTTTTTTTAACTGATCTTTATGAAATTTGGTCAGAATGATTACCTTGATGAAATCTAGGCCGAGTTTGAAAGTGGGTCATCTGGGGTCACAAACTAGGTCACTAGGTCAAATAAAAGAAAACCTTGTGTATGCGATAGAGGCTGTATTTTTCCATTAATCTTCATGAATTTTGGTCAGAATGATTACCTTGATGAAATCTAGGCTGATTCGAAAATGGGTCATCTAGGTTCAAAAACTAGGTCACTAGGTCAAATCAAAGAAAAACCTTGTGTATGCGATATTGGCTGTATTTTTCCATTAATATTCATGAATTTTGGTCAGAATGATAAACTTGATGACATCTAAGCCGAATACGAAAACGGGTCATCTGGGGTCAAAAACTAGGCCACTAGGTCAAATCAAAGAAAAATCTTGTTTATGCGATAGAGGCTGTAGTTTTCAATTAATCTTCATGAATTTTGGTCAGAATGATTGCCTTGATAAAATCTAGGTCAAGTTCGAATATGGGACCTCTGGGGTCAAAAAGTAGGTCACTAGGTCAAATCAAAGGAAAAGCTTGTATATGCGATAGAGGCTGTATTTTTCAATTGATCTTCCTGAAATTAAGTCCAAAATGATAACCTTAATGAAATCTAGGCCGACTTTGAAAATGGATCATCTTGGGTCAAAAAGTAGGTCACTAGGTCAAATCAAAGAAAAACATTGTGTATGCGATAGAGGCTGTATTTTTCAATTGATTTTCAAATTTGGTCAGAATGATAGTCTTGATGAAATCTAGGTCAAGTTCGAATATGGGTCTCGTACTCTGGGGTCAGAAATTAGGTCACAGGTCGAATCAAAGAAAATACTTATTTATACTCAAGATTTTTGCTTCAATTTTAATGATAATTGGTCAGAATATTTTTTTCCATGAAATCACCAGGTCAAACATGTTTACAACACTGTTATGGTGTGTTTCTCAGGTGAGCGACCTAGGGCCATCTTTGCCCTCTTGTTTTACTTTTATACAGCTGTATTCTCGATAGCCGACAGCTGACTTCAACGACTGCCTATTTCAAATACAGCGGCCGTTTTCGATAGTCTTTTTTTCTCGATCATGCCTATTTAACGGCTAATATACTTTTTCAGGAATAACGTAGAACCCGGAAACTTCACACAGGTGTTCCGAAAGGACACATCTGTTAAACCAGATGATAAAAGTTTTCACAGGTTGTTCATAAACAAAACAATTTGCGCAAAACTTTGGATTTTTGCTCGATTTTTCAAACTGAAGAAATTGTTAGCGAATATCTCAAAACATTACGATCGTATTTGGCCTAGAAATTGTAAATGTAAGCCATGGTCATTCCTTGACAAAACTGTCTTACAAGTTGTTTTGCAAGAATTGGCTTCGTTTTAATAGAAATAAATGAAAAACTTTACCCACCGATTTCCAGCTGGGTTACATTTCCAGCGGGCGTCAGGATAGCCGGTTATCCAGTGTGCTTCAGATCATTTAATCAAAAAATATAACATTTAGTGGCAAATATATCGTACAGAATTTGTTCAGTCACAAAGTTTTAAGAAATGTTTGAAATAAAATATAAAAAACAATCCTAGCAACGCGACTCATTATGTCGCTTTCATATATTTCATAAAAATTGTACAAAAGAATTATTGTGCATCTAACCACGGGGAATCGCGTAATGGCGGACAGGTTATAGAACACTAATATAGCATAATAAGGACGAACATGTTATGGGACTCTATTTTTTTCCGCAATAAATGGCTACGAATGTTTATGTTAAAGTTAGCTTTCGTTTAAATTGTGGATGTATTTTTGACATTTTGGTAGAAATAAAATTGGAAGGTGTTACTTAGATCACATCACTGCACTTTATATGCTTTTGAAGTTAACAATTGTTGCAAGTAAAATCTCTCTTGAAAATATCTTCCCTACTTTTGTCATTAATTTATGTCAGTTTGAAGACAATTCTTCAAAATGAGGTAACGATTGGACTGGTTACGTTTGTCGGCACTATGAACACCATGCATTTTATATAAAATATAATGTTGGGGATAGATTTTAACGTAATATAACCATTAAACGCAAACGAAACACTTAAAATAACTTGACTGTATATCTGTTTCTTTTCGCGACGAAATAAGTACACTTAAATGATGTCATCTCTGCCCACACGTCATTTCATTCGTCATATTTTCACATCATTTATAGCGTTAAAAGATATAATTCTCTATATCTGTAAACTGCAAGAGTCCATTTATATAACCTTTAATGCTTGCAAATTTTATTTCAGGTTGACACAAGAGATTTTTCAATTAACTCCAACTGGACGACTATTTGTTTTCACGATAGAGAATACGCTTACATTATGTGAGAAGTTTGGTCAACAGATGCTGACAGACAGCCCGGATGAGCTATTCGTTCTCAGTGACATTCGTACCTCAACAGATAAAAGCTAACATTTATTGAGATCATGAAACTGAATATTTCCATGGGGTGCATCATTTGTAACCTGCTTACATATTGAATTTCAACACAGAATGCAACATGCATCTTTTCAAAGCGCTAAATTTGAATACATCTCCAGACATTAGAAGGGGTGTACTGCTCTTCTTAGCAGACGGCAAATCGAAAAGCCTATAGTGGGAATCAACATTCACTGGAATAACGAATCATTTACAAACAGTACTTAATAAAAGAAGTGGTACTATAGTGATTTTTTGCGTTAACGGTGCGGCGCATATTTAAATGTGCGAATTGTTAGTTTTTCAATGAGAAACGAACATTTAGAAATGCATAATTTTATTGATTACTATAAGATTCTTTCACTGGTTGTAGGTGCAGATGGGAATTTCCGGCCTCGAGGGTAACTGTTTAGCAGTAACGAGGCTCCATCCGAGTTACCGCCGAAACAGTTACCCAAGAGCCGGATAATCCCATCTGCACCTATAACCGGTGAAGGAAACTTTTTCTTGCATACCGATATCAAGAAATTGTAATAAAAATAAAATCAATCGAACGGCTTTATTTATAGAACTATTTCTTATAGCAGCGTATTTAAACAAAGCGCGGGAAGCAACGTCCGTAAACGGGAAAGATATCATGACGTTTCATTGACAAATAACAATGCTTAGTTCCGATTTTGTTTTATCAGTTGCAGCGTAACGTTATGAATTTTTGATGAAATAACGTGATTGAATCGAGAAATATACTATCAGGAACAAAGAGAAACTGTCAAGGTATTGGATTTTTATTTCGTTCTTGAAATAAAATATAAATAACTACATGAATCATCTAAATATATGTAGTTCGTAATACGTCATTTAAAGCACGAGAGTCATCTTGCACCCCGGGGTGTAAGATGGATTTTTCCAGCACCGGTAAAAATACCGGAAATCCCCGTCTGGTATGCAAGAATTACATTTTCTGCTTATTTCATTTGGACAAGAAATAAAAATAACCCATAATCGTACGAAATTACTGTTTTTTAAAAAGTATTTATGTTATATACAATGTTAATTTAATCTAATTTGTCTCCATTGATGACAATGTTTTTCTCATACCCCGTCTTTGTCTTGTTTTTTCCTAACATACCATATTCTGCTATAGGTTTGTTTAACCTTCATTCTATGTCATCTTTCAGTGTGTGCTCCATATACCAAATCAGTTCTGATAAAATTAAAATACGGGATAGTGCATTATACGGAAAAATCTGGTCAACGTATATTTTAACAAGCAAATTCGATGAATTGGAATCCCCCGCCGAAAGGGTCAGAGGTGAGGAATGGCAAAAAAATATATCCAGCAAAAAGTTAAGAATGTTACCAAGAAGCAAATAATTTCATTAGTCAAAATCAAATTAATAGAAAATGAATGGTTTGTTTGGGGGGGGGGGGGGAGGGGTGAGGATACAACAGTTTACATGTTGATTATAAATATTGATAGAAAATGAAAAATGAAAAAAAAAAAAAAAAAAAAAAGGGGGGGGGGGGGGGAGGGGGAGTGACCAAGGTAAGGTGGCGACCAGGTGTAGGTACACAACATCACATGTTTATAATAAATGTTTATGGAAAAGAATGAAAGAAGTTTAATGAAATTCTTCCCATTGGTTGGTTTGTTATGTACATGTGGATTTTTAAACAATTAAAGGGCAATAACTATATGGAAAATTGACCAATCGAAAAAAAAACTTGAAGGGCATCATCGCAGTATCTTGGTTCATGTCTATTTCAAGGTTGATGAAATTCTACCTGCTAGTTACTGAGAAATGACTGCAGACGGACATTTTTCATTAAATCAAGGGCAATAACTCTGAAGGAAATTGACCTATCAAAAAAAAAACTTGACGGGCATCAGCGCAGTATCTTGGTTCATGTCTATTTCAAGTTTGATGAAATTCTACCTGCTAGTTACTGAGAAATGACTGCAGACGGACATTTTTCATTAAATCAAGGGCAATAACTCTGAAGGAAATTGACCTATCAAAAAAAAAACTTGACGGGCATCAGCGCAGTATCTTGGTTCATGTCTATTTCAAGTTTGATGAAATTCTACCTGCTAGTTACTGAGAAATGGCTGCAGACGGACATTTTTCATTAAATCAAGGGCAATAACTCTGAGGGAAATTGACCAATCAAAAAAAAAACTTGACGGGCATCATCGCAGTATGTTGGTTCATGTTTATTTCAAGTTTCATGAAATTCTACCAAGTAGTTACTGAGAAATGGCTGCGGACGGACGGACGGACGGACGGACGGACTGACGGACGGACAACGCCATTTCAATACCCCCCTCCCGATTTCATCGGCGGGGGATAACAATACTGGTCCGTGTATTTCCCGTGTACGATTCAGTCTGTATGTGACACAAATACGGGTTCTGTATCCTACGTATATCTTGCGTATACGGGAAAAACCCTGGCCCGTATATTAACAAAATACAGTTCCGTATATTCCCGTATATCAGATGCAAATGAATTCCGTATATGTCACATGTACGGGATCCGTATATTTCGTATACCATGCATATACGGGGCAAGTCCGTAGCCCGTATATCAAAAAATACAGTTCCGTATATTCCCCGTATATGTCAAAAGTACGGGATCCGTATACTAAGTATATCATGCATATACGGAAAAAAATCCGATGCCCGTATATTAGAAAATACAGGTCCGTATATGTCCCGTATATTAGATGCAATTGCAGTCCGTATATGTCAACAATACGGGATCCGTATACTACGTATATCCGGAATATACAGGCTCGTATACTTGTTCCGTATATTCTAAAATACGACAAGTGTACGGGATAAATTTCAAAGACCCTTCGAATACATGAAAATAAAATTTATGTTAAAGCAGGACACTAATAAACACCATTTCTAATGGATTTTTTTTTTGAAAACTCGTATATTTCATATATACGGGAAATATACATATATGTATATTCGGCGTATACGGGATCCCGTATATGCATGACAAATATACGGACTTCCCGTATACTAGATGTTCCGAATACGGGATTGTATACTAGGTCCGTATATTTGTAATATACACCCCGTATACTCCCGTATTTTCGAAATATACGGGACCGTACACTCCCGTATATTGACCCTTTTTTCGCAGTGATATAAAAACAGCAATGTATCTTTAACCGATGAATCTTTGCTGCAAGTTTAACCTAAGTGTGTCATATACCACTAGCAAAAACTTGGTGAACAGAATTTCCTTTTAATTATTGCTCTACCGTTTTAATGACCAGATTATTATCATTTATATTTTTGCCAAACATTTCTAAGTACGATTATATACACATTTCTGAATCTCGTACATTCGACACATACAGCAAATATACGGAGTTGTATACCAAGCATATACAGGAAATATACGTCCCGTATTTTAGAAATATTCAAATTATTTAAAGGCAAAGAAAATCTCCTATATAAGTGACCCCCCCCCCCCCCCACCCCCCAAATACCAGACCTTTTAATCCCCAATATACAAGTTCCTGTCTGGTCCAGTCTGATAAGGGTCCATAAAACCCCTGTAGACTTGACATGTAGCCTAATTATTGTCAGAGAATCATAAATTTTATTGCCTACAGGTAAATTGGTTATTTCCTGTGTTTTGCATTTTATTAATTGAAATGCTGTTGTTTTTTTTTAGTCTTTTTTCAGAATGTACACAAAATTATTTTAATTGATAAGATACTAATTTTGATTGCTCAGTCATGTTGAGTAATGTCCAGGCCAATTAAATTATAACTCTTATAGCAAAGCAATTCTCACTATAAAATAATTATTCAAAACTTAATAAGAGAAATTACAAGTCTGTTTATTCAATGATTATGATCTTTTTATCAAAAGTAACAAAATAAAAACGAAAAAAAAAGATAATTGCTGGATTTTATTAGAAATTAAAGAAACGTTCAGTTGCATTTTTAATACATAAAGAAGGTATATAAACAGAAGGATGTTATATATTTAAAACTGCTTAATTCCTCTTGTGTTGTCTAAATAATGTTAACTTTCTTTTATGTATAATAAAATCCAGCAATAAAGCTATATCATTGTTCAAAATACAGAATAATTTATTACTTCTAAAAGCTATGTGCCTGAATGCATTTTTTTTATATTTTTGATAATAAAAAACAGCAATAATGAGATGTAATTGTTAAAAAACTTACTTTATTAAAAATATGATAAAAACACTGTTGTATCTTATCACTTTGTTTATTTAGCCCTAATTCAATCAAGCTTTCTAAACTCGTTATAAAGGTGAGAACTGATTTGCTATAAAGGTGAGAAATATCACCTGCAATTTATTTACTGCACAGTAGCTATACAGTAGCTTATTATGATAAACAGAAGCAAGTCTACCAATGGTCCCGACTTGTGTATTGGCCCTTATCGCCAATACGCAGACCTTATCATCTCCATAGGCCACATACCAGGCATACCAGAATCAGTGTCTTTAAATCCCGTATTTCCGTCATATACGAGAAATATACGGCGTTGTATACGAAGAATATACGGGAAATACAAGTCCCGTATTTTTAAAATATACAAAATATTCATATCCCGTATTTCCAGAATATACGGGAAATATACGGGGTTGTATACAAAGAATATACGGAAAATATCAGTCCCGTATTTTCGAAATATACAAATTATTTAAATCCTGTATTTCCGGCATATACGGGCAATATACGGAGTTGTATACGAACAATATACGGGAAATATAAGTCCCGTATTTTCGAAATGTACAAATTATTCATATCCCGTATTTCCAGAATATACGGGAAATATACGAGGTTGTATACGAAACATATACGGGAAATATGCGCCCGTATTTCCGTAATATACGGGTTAATTTATTCCCGTACACCAGACATATACGGGAAATATAAAGTGTTGTATACGATCAGAATAACCCTTTTTAAAAATTCCCGTATTTCAATAATATACGGGTATCGTATATCAAGAATTCCGTATTTCATAGTATACGGAAATCCGTATTTTATTAGTATACGGACTTTTAAATATACAAGTCCCGTACACGCCCGTATTTTAGTTTTCCCGTATTTCTTCCCGTATATTGGTAAATTACGGAATCCCGTACACTCCCGTATATTAACTCTTTTTTCGCAGTAGGCTTTTCGATTTGCCGTCTGCTAAGAAGAGCAGTACACCCCTTCTAATGTCCGAAGATGTATTCAAAACGAGCGCTTTAAAAAGAAGCATGTTGGTTCTGTGTTGGAACTCAATATGTAAGCAGGTTACAAATGATGCACCCCAGGGAAATATTCAGTTTCCTGATCTCAATAAGTATAAGCTTGTATCTGTTGTTACGAATGTCACTGAGAATGAATGGCTCATCCGGGCTGTCTGTCTGCATCTGTTGATCAAACTAGTAGAAACTTCTCACATAAGCGTATTCTCTATCGTAAAAATAAATAGTCGTCCCGTTTTCTGATTTCAGTAAACAACTCTTGTGTCAACCTGGAATAAAAGATGCACGCATTAAAATTATAAAAATGGACTCTTGCAATTCAAAGATAGTGATAATTATATCTATAAAATGATGTAAAAATTATGACAAATAAAATGACATGTGGGCAGGGATGACGACATCATTTAAATATCAGAACGCACCATACTCATTTCGTCGCGAAAAGAAATTAGATATCATTAAATGTGCCTGTCGATATTTAATACAAGTTATCTACAGTGTTTTATTTGCATTTTATGGTAATATTACGTTAAAATCTGTCTCCTAAATTATATTTAATATAAAATGCATGGTGTTCATAGTGCTGTCACACGTTGTCCAGCCAATCCTCACCTCATTTTGAAGGATTGTCTTCAAACTGACATACAGTAATGACATAAGTACGGAAGAGACTTTTTTCAAGAGAGATTTTACCTGTCACAAAACTTCAAAAGCACATAAAGTGCGGTAATGGGATCTAAATAACACTTCCCCATTTTATTCACACCACAATATCAAAACTACATCCACAGTATAATTTAAACCAAAGCTAGCGTTAACGTAAACTATGCTAAATTAGTGTTCTTTAACCTGTCCGCCATTACGCAATCCTCCGTGTTAGAACTTATTCAAAATGCACAATAATTCTTTTGTACAGTTTTGATAAAATATATGAGAGTGACATAACAGTCGCGTTGTTAAGCTTTTTTTAAATTTAATTTCAAACATCTCTTTAAACTTTGTGACTGAACAAGTTCTGAACGATATATTTGCCACTAAACGTTTTAATTTTTTGGTTAAACAATCTGAAGAGTTTCTAGAATTTCCAATCTCGCGCTCAGTATAATATTCTTAGACAAGTAAAATATTCATCATAAACGTCTCATCTCTTCATGTTAAAATCAACATAACGCATCTCGCCTTTTAATTCAGCAGTCCTGTATTAAAGTATGAAAATAGAAAATTAACTGTAAATCTGGATTTAAAATTATCCAAATCTCATAGATTAACTGAAATATAATAAATGATATTAGAGTATCAATATGATTTACATTATTTCATATTAGAGTTGCCGAAAATTCGATAATAATTATGTAACAGTGTAACTGTATACATGTCTAATCTGTGGTTAAATGAAAGAAATGGTACTACTTTGATTGACTGTTTGAAGATCGAATTTACAGACATACTCGATTTCATTCCTAACAAATGACCACTTTGTTTTCAGAATAATTGGTTTTGCACGAGCGCATGTCTATTCGTGCACGTGAACAGGCCTGGCTAAAGTAACAGAAAAACGATAGACATGCAAAGATTAACCTTCCCGCGAGATGTTTATTGTTCTCATAGTTTGTTGTTTTTTTTTTTTTTTTTTTTAAATATATAGAGGATATTTGTTTGTTTTGAGTGAATATGGTATATATCTCACTGAGAAGTGAGAAAATTTCAAATATTTTCACGAGCGCGTAGCGCGAGTGAAAATGTGAAAATTTTCTCACTTCGAGGTGAGATATATTCCATTTTCACGAAATACAAACAAATTTTCTTTTTATTTTATGCCCAATTAGTTGAGAAATGCATTTTGCAACTGTTTTAATCTCAGCGCGGGAAACAGACGCGCGTAAACAGACATGACGTAAGACGTGCTGTGACGTTATAAAGACGCATGCAACATAAAGTTCCATTTTGTTTTATATTTTGCTGCATAACGGTATGGAATTCTCTTTAAGTAAAATAATTGAATCGAGAAATACATTATAAAGAACAAAGTGCGACTATAATTTTCATCCTGTTTTAAGCAAATAATTTAAAACTCATACACAATGTATGAGGGGGCGGAGCTCATATCTCTCACAGTGTGAAAATATAGATTTCATATTTTCACAGTGTGAGCGATGAGATATGAAAATATTTAACTGATAGAATACAGTATTTCATTAGTTAGCATAAAATAGATAGACCCTAGGCAAACCGGCTTTAATATTCCTTAATTAATATTCCTTAAATGCACCGGATATACTTGACGATAAAATTCTACAAATGACATCTGTTATTTATGAATACAGAATAAAATTTTGAAAGGAGGTCCGATTAAATAGCAGAATTATCATTTCATCAAGGATATCTTTCAAGCTGAAGTTGTCACATTATGAAACTTTAAGTAGGAATTTTCGTTTCTATAAACCTTTTTAAAATGTCATATGTGACCATGACTGAGAAAATGGGTCCAGATGGGAATTTTGCATTTTCGTTTTTTGCATTTTAGAAGTATTTCATTCAGAAATAAATCCTGAAATTTCAGATAAAATTTTTAAAAAATTGCAATTTTATGACAGTTTTTCGTGCTAGAGATTAAAAATAAAAACAGTACATTTCGTTATCCTTTCTTTCTAGTTTTTTTCCATACGGGTTTAAAGGCTAAAATTTTTAAATAAATTTTATTTTTTTTAAAATTGCTGTATAAGAAAGACCCCCTTTTTAATACACAAAATGATAATCAATTAAATCTAAACAATTAAAAATTTTTAAAAAATTTTTCAAATTGTGTTCCCATGGAAAACAATAATTTTTAAAAATCCCTTTTTATATAAATTTTAAAAAAAAACATGTTGTTTAAAAAAAGGATTTTAAAAAGTAAATATTTTAAGGATATGTATTTCAAAAATAAACTAAAAATTTTCCCCTAAAATTTTAAAAATTTTTTGGTTTTATGACAGTTTTTGTAACAGGGTAAAAACCATAAAAATAAGATAGATTTGTCATTTTTTTTCAAAAATTTGTCTTTTACATGCTGTAAAAATTACTATTTGGGAAAAAAGAACCTTCTATTACTAGGGAAATTTTTTTTTTGTGATGCTTTCTTAAAACAAAAAATACAGTTTAATTTTTAAATTTTTCTTTTTTTCTTGAAAGATTTTAAAATTGCGTTTACCATGGAAACATATGCAATAAATTGCTTTTTTTACAATAGTTTTAAAATAAAAGCTTAATTTTAAAAATAAGTTTCTTGTAATTTGAATTATGAATTAGTATTCGAAAATAATTAAAAATTATAGTGAAAAATTTAAAAATTTTTGGGTTTTTATAAAACTTTATACTTTTTGACGATCTCGTAAAGGGTAAAAACCACAAGAATAAATATTTCAGTCGTTGTTTTTCTTTTGTGTTTCCTTTGGGTAATCAGGGATTTTAAAAATAAATGATCTTTTTTTTACAAGAATATTAATATTCACAAAAATGAAAGATCTAGTGGCTAAACCCCTTCACATTTCTATAAAACATTAAAAAAATTTTTTTCCTAAAACATATGTTTTTGTTCTGTTTTCTAAAATATATTTTAAAAAAAAGAGCAAAAATTTGGGAAAAAAGTGTTTCAGATAACTTGAATTTATAAAGTGGTATGTATTCAAAAATTTATCTAAAAAATTTCATTTTTTAAAAAATTAAAATATTTTTTTTTGACAGTGTTTGAAAAACAGAGGAAAAACTAAAAGAAAAGACTTTTCTTCTTGTTTCTTCTACTTCCTTTTCCCTGCTGTAATAAAAATATTGAAAAAAATAAAACATATATTACTATTGTTTTTTTTTTGTTTATGCTTTTTTTTAAAGTAGAATCTAGAAAGTCAGAATAAAAATTTTTCCCAATTTTTGGAAAAATTGTGTTACCATGGCGACATATTTTTTTAAAAATTTCCTTTTCCTACAAAATATTAAGCAAAGCTTTTTTTAAAAAAGTTTTCTAAAAGAAAAAAAAAGTATAATATTAAGGGAAATCTAAAAATTTTAAAAAAAATTTTTAAAAAAACAATGTTGTAACAAAGTAGTTTGTAAAAAAAACTTTTTAGTACCCCTTTCCTCATATTGTTTTTTTTCACTGGCTGTTATAATGACAATAAAAAAAATAAAACTTCTTTTACATTACTTATATACTGTAGCCCAAATGAAATGCAAATCCCTAATTTTCAAGAAATATAAACTGAAATTATGTTCCCCTGGAACATCATTCTAAATTCCTTTTTCTAAAATACTTATGATTAACACAAAAGCTTAAATTTTGAGAAGGTTCAAACTCTGATGAAAAGTAAAATTACCCCCAATCTTTAAAGTAGGTAAATGAAACTACAAAATTACTTTATGTTTAACCTTAACAGCTAAAAAATTATAGAAAACCAAGAAGGGGTAAATGTTGTTTAAAACGTTTGAATTAAAAAAATTTTTATCTTTTACATCACTTCCTTTTTTTAGTTCTCAGAAAAAACCTCTCCAAACACAATTTCGTTTTCAGTTGAAGTGGTTTGGGACAAACCCCCAAATCCTTTTACTTTTCGACAAATGCTATTTTCTTATGAGTTCATACGGTACCATTGTCAGGTTGTGTATTCCCAAAATTCAATAATTTCGTTTAGCAAGGGGGGAGTAGATTTTTTAATTAACTGGCTTCACTTTTAACACTACCAATCCAGGTGTTTCTGCAGGCGATAAAGTGGTTAACTTGGGTTATTTTCTTCAAAAGTTTTAAAAAATTTTGAAAGATATTTCTCCCCCTGGGAAATGGACAGGTTTTTAATCATTATTGACCAACTGTGCAGTGTTATGGCCTTTTTTATGAGACCACTGCGTCACAATATCAAGTATTATTTAAAGGGCTCGCATTTACCCCCCTCCACGATTTTTTAAATTCAAAAGTGCAAGTCGATTTTTAAACTTTTCATGGGGCGGGATCATTGTCGTATTTAATCCATTTGTATCCTTAAACAAATAAAAAAAAAATTTATTTTTTAAAAATTAACCATCTTTTTTTAAAAATTAAACCCAGGGTTCTTTATTTACTTTTTTTAAAAAACGCGGTTATCACTATTTGATAAAAAGATGATTCTTTTTTTCTTACAACCCAAAGCCCTTTTTAAAATATTGACAAACAGACGACAACGCGTGCTGTCGTATTAAAATGTACTTCGTTTGTAGATTTGATTACTGCAAATGGATGTTCTAAAAAAACATTTTTTGTTTTTTTGGGGTTAACCCTTAAACCGTAAATTTTTTAAAAAAATTTATATCCCTTTAAAAAGAGACAGTACCCTTTATAGCTTTAGGGGGTTTCAAGAAATTTGCAAGTATCAAAACTGCAGATAAAGATC